>NW_025963779.1:25834328-26106828 GCF_023055435.1 Haliotis rufescens
TTATTGTATGTTATCTGTGTTGTTGGGATGCTGGTTATGTTTTGTTTTATGCATTTTATTGTATGTTATCTGTGTTGTTTGGATGCTGGTTATGTTTTGTCTTATGCATTTTATTGTATGTTATCTGAGTTGTTGGGATGTTGGTTATGTTTTATTTTATGCATGTTATTCTATGTTATCTGTGTTGTTGGGATGCTGGTTATGTTTGGTTTTATGCATTTTATTGTATGTTATCTGTGATGTTGGGATGTTGTGAATGTTTTATTTTATGCATGTAATTGTATGTTATCTGTGTTGTTGGGATGTTGTTCATGTTTTATTTTATGCATGTTATTGTATGTTATCTGTGTTGTTGGGATGCTGGTTATGTTTTGTTTTATGCATGTTATTGTATGTTATCTGAGTTGTTGGGATGTTGTTCATGTTTTGTTTTATGCATGTTATTGTATTTTAACTGTGTTGTTGGGATGCTGGTTATGTTTTATTTTATGCATGTTATTGTATGTTATCTGTGTTGTTGGGATGCTGGTTATGTTTTGTTTTATGCATGTTATTGTATGTGATCTGTGTTGTTGGGATACTGGTTACATTTTGTCTTATGCATTTTATTGTATGTTTGCTGTGTTGTTGAGATGCTGGTTATGTTTTGTTTTATGCATTTTATTGTATGTTATCTGTGTTGTTGGGATGCTGGTTATGTTTTGTTTTATGCATTTTATTGTATGTTATCTGTGTTGTTGGGATGCTGGTTATGTTTTGTTTTATGCATGTTATTGTATGTTATCTGAGTTGTTGGGATGTTGTTCATGTTTTGTTTTATGCATGTTATTGTATTTTAACTGTGTTGTTGGGATGCTGATTATGTTTTATTTTATGCATGTTTTTTTAATGTTATCTGAGTTGTTGGGATGCTGGTTATGTTTTGTTTTATGCATGTTATTGTATGTTATCTGTGTTGTTGGGATGCTGGTTATGTTTTGTCTTATGCATTTTATTGTATGTTTTCTGTGTTGTTGGGATGCTGGTTATGTTTTGTTTTATGCATTTTATTGTATGTTATCTGTGTTGTTGGGATGCTGGTTATGTTTGGTTTTATGCATTTTATTGTATGTTATCTGTGATGTTGGGATGTTGTGAATGTTTTATTTTATGCATGTTTTTTTAATGTTATCTGAGTTGTTGGGATGCTGGTTATGTTTTGTTTATGCATGTTTTTGTATGTTTTCTGTGTTGTTGTGATGCTGGTTATGTTTTGTTTTATGCATTTTATTGTATGTTATCTGTGTTGTTGGGATGCTGGTTATGTTTTGTTTTATGCATTTTATTGTATGTTATCTGTGTTGTTGGGATGCTGGTTATGTTTTGTTTTATGCATTTTATTGTATGTTATCTGTGTTGTTGGGATGCTGGTTATGTTTTGTTTTATGCATTTTATTGTATGTTTTCTGTGTTGTTGGGATGCTGGTTATGTTTTGTTTTATGCATGTATGGTATCTGTGGTATCTGTGTTGTTGGGATGTACTTCATGTTTGATTTTATGCATGTTTTTTATGTTATCTGAGTTGTTCGGATGCTGGTTATGTTTTATTTTATTCATGTTATTGTATGTTATCTGTGTTATTGGGATGTTAGTAATGTTTTATTTTATGCATGTTATTGAATGCTACCTGTGTTGGTTTGATGTTGTTCATGTTGTATTTGATGCATGTTATTGAATGTTATCTGTGTTGTTGGGATGCTGGTTATGTTTTGTTTTATGCATTTTATTGTATGTTATCTATGTTGTTGGGATGCTGTTTATGTTTTATTTTATGCATGTTATTGTATGTTATCTGTGTTGTTGGGATGTTGTTCATGTTTTGTTTTATGCATTTTATTGTACGTTATCTGTGTTGTTGGGATGTTGTGAATGTTTTATTTTATGCATTTTATTGTATGTTATCTGTGTTGTTGGGATGTTGTTCATGTTTTGTTTTATGCATGTTATAGTATGGTATCTGAGTTGTTGGGATGTTAGTAATGTTTTGTTTTATGCATTTTATTGCATGTTATCTGTGTTCTTGGGATGTTAGTAATGTTTTATGTTATGCATGTTTTTGTATGGTATCTGTGTTCTTGGGATGTTGTTCATGTTTTGTTTTATGCATGTTATTGTACGTTATCTGTGTTGTTGGGATGTTGTGAATGTTTTATTTTATGCATGTTTTGTATGGTATCTGTGTTGTTGGGATGTTGTTCATGTTTTATTTTATGCATGTTATTGTATGGTATCTGTGTTGTTGGGATGCTGGTTATGTTTTATTTTATGCATGTTATTGTATGTTATCTGTGTTGTTGGGATGCTGGTTATGTTTTGTTTTATGCATTTTATTGCAGGTTATCTGTGTTGTTGGGATGTTAGTAATGTTTGATTTTATGCATGTTTTTGTATGGTATCTGTGTTGTTGGGATGTTAGTAATGTTTGATTTTATGCATGTTTTGTATGGTATCTGTGTTGTTGGGATGTTAGTAATGTTTGATTTTATGCATGTTTTGTATGGTATCTGTGTTGTTGGGATGTTGTTCATGTTTTGTTTTATGCATGTTATTGTATGGTATCTGTGTTGTTGGGATGCTGGTTATGTTTTATTTTATGCATGTTATTGTATGTTATCTGTGTTGTTGGGATGCTGGTTATGTTTTGTTTTATGCATTTTATTGTATGTTATCTGTGTTGTTGGGATGTTAGTAATGTTTTATTTTATGCATGTTTTGTATGTTATCTGTGTTGTTGGGATGTTAGTAATGTTTTATTTTATGCATGTTTTGTAAGTTTGTCTGAGTTGTTGGGCTGCTGGTTATGTTTTATTTTATGCATTTTATTGTATGGTATCTGTGTTGTTGGGATGCTGGTTATGTTTTATTTTATGCATGTTATTGTATGTTATCTGAGATGTTGGGATGCTGGTTATGTTTTATTTTATTCATGTTATTGTATGTTACCGTGTCGTTGGGGTGTTGATAATGTTTTATTTTATGAATGCTATTGTAAGTTGTCTGCGTTGTTGGGTTGTTGGTAATGTTTTATTTTATGCAAGTCATTGTATCCTATCTTTTGTTTGTTGATACATCATTAGAAGGTGGTAGTTACAAATGAAATATGTCCTCATACGTTAATAGATACACATTTTCGCTTGGGCCTGGAATCGTTGCCAACACGTTGTTTTGTACTACATACGTAATGTCATAGTCACACGTTTTAAACGTAACATATACACCCGTCTAAGTAGATAAGCAGGGTTGGGGTCTTATCTGTAAAGTAAAAGCATTCATTTCAATTTGCATCCATACTTGTGACAATCTAACGTAAGAACATCCGAACTGCATGAAAACCTCTACTATTTATTGATTGGATTTGGTGAACCACTTTATCAATGGCGCCCTTGTCCAATTATAAGACAATATATTGCCAGTTACATTCACATTAACCTAGTATCCATAAGGTCGAGAAAGAATTGATTTTTTAAAGAAAGTTAACTGCATAAATACCAAGTGAATATTAAACAAATACAAAACCCCATACTGTATACTTTAATTGGCCCAAATATCCCTGATGACAAATGTAATGTTTAGAAGCTATGATTCGTTATGCGATTTTTCTTTACTGTTCCTTACGTATTAGAACAGGGATAATGTTGGTAGCAGCACGTGTGTATTAAACGAAGCCCTGTTAGGAAAGCTTCTAAATGGGTGACAAAAACCTAAATGGCTATCACATGTTAGACACAATTGTTATAGAAATATGGATCTTCACTAAATAAAATACATTTCCTTAATCATAAGAAGCCTCTACTAACATCAGAATCCATTGTATGTATTTGTATGTATCTGCATGCATTTGTATGTTTTTGTCAAGAATCACAAACATGAGCATACATGGACACGATCACTTGTGCCAGTGATACTATATGTTGGAAATTGTATTTTATTTCCCTTCTTCCCAGAACAAAAACATGGACGCTCGTATCACTGATACCTAAGTTGGTACCTGAATATTGTTTCATTTGTCCTATTAATATGTATCGCCTCATATTGACACATCTGTTATACTGATGTTGAATGTTTTCACGAGAGGGTAATTTCAATAGCTGCATGGCAATGACATTAAGCTACTGTGTTTCGCTCGTTCCTGTTAGTTCCTACGCACCTGTGATTCGGCTGTAGAATGTTTCATGAGACGGTGACTTGAATACCTGTGTAGCAATGACGTTAGGCTTATATGTAAAGACATTGATTCAGTTTTACATGGTGCAGTTGTATAATCACTTGCCTTACTGCGAGCAGACAATGTTCAAATTGCGTAGCTATCTGTTCAGCGCATCGGCACTGTACCTAATGCTTTTAACATATAAACCGACGTAACGATCATGTTGCTAAATGTTAAGAAGGAAGGGTCATGATGAACTCAATGTCTGTAGTTATGTAGTAGTGACGTCAACACCTCACGTATGGGCGACTGTCGAGGATATTGTCACAACCGCAATACTATTTTGAAGGAATATAGAGAATCTCAAGCGAGAATCTTTTGATATCAAATATATCAACACGAGTTGATAAAAGTGAAACCTCCGAGGCTTGCCGAGTCAACGAGTGTTGATATATTTGATATATAAAAACACGAGGTGAGATTCTAACTTTTTCAGTTTGTAGAAAGTAATAAGTAGTGTCTTAAGTGTCTCAAGTACTGCTAACAAATTCAGCAGCAGAGCCATTAGTGATTTCATTTGATTCTGACGTCATAGTAACCAATAACGTCAAAATGGTCTGCAAAGCATTGTGATGCAATTTCATTGCAGCGATATCTACAATGTAGATATCGCTTGATCCCACCCAAGCGATATCTCCTGTGGAAGCAAGTTTTGGATGATAAGATAAGTACCGCTACCATTCTACAAAAAATGTAGAGTTGACATGATGTTTTGTTTATTGTTGTTTATTATTGTTTATAGTTGCACTCCATATTCCGTCTCTATGACTGCGGGCTATAAATAATCGAGTCTGGACCAGACAATTCAGTGATTGATATTTTGAGCATCGATTCAGGCCGTCCGGGTACGATGACACACAATCAACCAAGTCATCGAACCTGACCAACCGATCCCTGTGGTCGCCTTAAACGACAAGCATACATGTAGATTTTTTGGGGCGTATTCTAACTCCGAGTCAAAACAGGGGATTTGTCATGATGATAAGGCCCACCTCTTTGTTAAGGGGCTACTAGTGAATACTCTGATTACTATCATTTATAAATAAATTCAAAGTGATTCCGTGGTATATAATTCGCGAAAACAATAGGCTACGCCCACTAAAGGACTGATTGGCTAATAATAGATTCGGCGGGGCTTGTTTTGCATTATTGTGTTATGATTAAATAAACAGTCTGTGAAGTTCTTATTGTGGAGCACCCTAGAAACCTATGGTTGTGGATTCGAATCCCGGTTCGCCCCGATTATGTTTCTAGGTTTGTCAGCACCATACCCGTGCTCGTGGGTTTCACCGAGGTGGTAAACGTCTGAGACCTGCATCACTTCGGGCTTTCCTCCCACATTAAGCTGACACGCCGTGATATAACTGGAATAATGTTAAAAGCGGTGTTAAACCCAACTCGCTCATCTTATTGTGGACTTATTTAATTTTAAGAAGTAAGATCATTGACTTCACTGTGTAAATCCGCGTAGCCTTGACCTGTCTGTCAAACCCCACTGCAGATGCCCAGAAGACTAGATTGTCACTCTGCTTGCTTATCTGATAGAGGTTGAACTCATGAAATTTCGGAGAAAATTCCCTTGATAAGAAGAGCACCGTGTGATACATCTTAAGATAATCGAATTTCGCCACATCCGAATGTCTTTCTTTCCACAGGTACAATATCGTTGTAGGTTATGGTGTCTGGCATTTGTAAAATGTGCAGATTCTATTACGGTGTTTCGGTAACATATTTGAATCCTAAAATAATTGCCAAATCAGCACGATGCGACGTTTGTTGTATCGTCATAAAAGGAACATCAACAATTCAAGCAGCACACGGGGCATTGAGTATATGGCTTGATAGAGAGGAATAGTTGATGATTGAAAAAGTCAAAGAAATGATTGGCATGTACACATGGTAGTAACGTCTTCAGTAGAATACATAGGCGACATATTTGTGTATGAAGCCTATTACACAACATGCACAACACAGCACAACATGCTTCAAGCATTCAGCGAAGGACAATTTGAATGCCTGTTTCTGTGCTGAGTGTCAGAAGAAACCAATAGAACACTGACTGTAATAATATAACGTCAGTAGACAGATTTGACACAGAACTTCGGTTCCCAAACAACAACGACATCGCTTAAAGCCACTGGCAAAGGACGTTACTCCGTCTCCAACTAAGCCACTGCTTCGGGCGGCGTTGCTATAAGAGCTGTTGTTGAGACCTCCTCACATTTAACAACAATGATGACCACGTGACGTGGATGGCATTCCCATATATAGTCGCCAAGAATAATATAGGATTCCAACTTTTTTTGGAGTATACGTTGTGTAACCATCTCACAGACCTCTCTGTGATGCTTGAGAAAGGATACGTGTACTCTATGAACAAATCCAGCGCACAAATCCATTGCCGATGTTTTCAGCACAGAATTATAAATCTAATCACTTGCCTGAGGCACCGTACTTATGTGCAGCGTCAGTGACTTTCCACGTAAATAAGACAACGACATCGCCATTGCGTGCTTCCCAATCTTTTAAGCATTCACTACCAGAAGTGGCTCAAGGGGTTTCACCAATAACCCGAATGTACCCATTAAGGATGTGTACGAGATAAAGATGAAACAGCACGTCTATGTGTAAGTGTGTGTGTGTGTGTGTGTGTGTGTGTGTGTGTGTGTGTGTGTGTGTGTGTGTGTGTGTGCCCTAGACACGTTTATATATGTATATACACGAAAAGACGAATTGTAAACACAAACGGAGAAAAGTAACTGTGCTTCATATGAATTTCAATAAATAGAGATACTTTTAAATCTTTTAATATAAATTCCTGAAGACATCTCCTCGACTTTACGGTGATTCACAATTTGCACGTGCGTGTTTATGCACGGCGCACACTTTGGATGTTTACGCGTTTGATGGGAGCATGATACACCTACACAGCTGTTGAATGTGAACAGCACATAATGATTGTTTAGCTTTCAGATGCTCATAAAAAACACTTTTGTTAAAACGTAAATGTCGTTTACGCAGTTCCACGACTTGCTGAAAAGCAACGTCTACGCACCGTGTGTATGTTGCAAACAGGAATAGCACAAAACGAAGTTGTCAGACTTCGAAACGTAATATCATATAGTTATCTACAGCAGGGAAACACTCGTGACTTGCTATGGCCCATTCGTTCACGTGTGACGTCAAGTCAACACGACAACCATATTCGTTTGGTGCATCTACGAAATTAATACCAAACTGCCACTTTAACAGTTGCAGTACCTTACGCAGTGATGTGATGACACCATTGAGTGATGACACCATCCGGCCCCGACGTCCAGCGATTCGCCCAATTATGCTTCCACGTCACCGTCAGTCACTCCTAGCTTAGTGCAGACATCATATGACGTTGAGAAGAAAAGACTTGGACAGTAAATATTCGCAGATGAGTCCATGTTTCATCTGGACAGCTCTGATGGTCGTGCAGGGGTCTACAGGTTTCCAGGATTTTTTTTATCAACCCTTACGTTGTTCAACGTTGTCAGTGTGGGGGTGGAAGTGTAATGGTATGAGGTGATATCACAACTCATGGGAGAACAAAACTTATCATTGTTAATGGTAATTTAAATGGCTTTTCGCTACCGAAAAGACATCGTTCGAGATCATGTTGTACCCTTTGTGCAAACGCAGGGACGTAACGTCAGCAGCACCTTGCAGCAGCATAACGCCCGCCCACATGTTGCACATGTTGTAACAAACTTTTTGAGGTAACACCACATTGCTGTACTGCCATGGCCGGCTGTTTCTCCAGACCTCTACCCATAGTAAATGTCTGGGATGAGATGGACGATGCCTATGACAGGCCAAGAACAACTAGGTAAGCTAGCCCAGTGCCAGTCTTTGGTTGATTTGGATCAACATCCCCGAGACTGTTTTCAATGTGTCTTTAAAGCGCCACCGTGGCCTCCCTTGTATCAACGCAAATGGTGGTCATACCCGATATTGCTAATTGAGTTGTTACACCCCCCCTCTTTTAGGGTGTGTCGCTCTGTCTTCTTTTACCAGGTATAGGTTTACTCAGTGAATGTGTTATGATAGAACATTGATCAGACGAATGATAAAATATTACGGTTATGTTATGTTCACTAACATTTACAGACTCGAAATTGAGCTCAGTTACATTTCCGTTAGTATATTCCAATACAATGTTTGGTATTGAATGCAGTAAAGTAATCGATATTAAGATTCGGAATGATATAGCCCCAGTCACAAAATGACATGTTATATTCACTTGTAGGGCGTGTCAACCTCTGACGAAATGCACTAGCAATAATTGTTTTTATGCCTCAAAATTCCTTGCCCCAAAGCAATATTGACTTCAATATCTCCAAGTGATCTTTTAAGGCACGTTGGCGTGTCAGGGTGACCAATACGGGGTTGTTCGTAAGTCGTAATGGCTCCATGTGTATGTACGCAAGACGATCACTACACACATGGATGCTGGATCCGCTGTGGAACGCGACAGATAGTCCTCGGCAGATATAACGTAAGTTAAAGTTATCATGTCAACATTTAAGCGAACCTGGCTCTGAAGACCTGTACGCCATGGCGTGTTAACCGAACACCGTCTTGTTGAATGGGGTTCCAACTGCTTCAAGCGTGGGGACTACACAGGGTTGATAGATAGGATTGCTAGATTGGTATATTGAACAAACATGATCATCTAGAAGGTAGTTGTATATATTTTGGGAATTCAAGTCACGTTTAACAGAAGGTATGTACGCAGAAGGGACAAAATATATGATCAGAGTTTTTTTTTATCCGCCACATTGTGCCATAAGTCAATGTCCAGTTACATTGGTTTGTATTTTCCCATAGTAAACGCTCTTCCAGTCCTGCATGGTCTGTCGGATCATTTGATCCCTAGAGCTCTGCGACTTATTCAATCGACTCTGACGTCTGTGACATCCACAGACTGTCCCGTGACTTTCACCCCGCGTGAATGACCATTCCATCATTCTGTCTGAGAGTGATTGCTTTCTTTGGCTGGCAGTCAATAACCTACATGGTAGATATTGCATGATGGACCATGTGTTTACACGGATATATCCCGTCGGTACACTCCTTATATGGTGTTCATACGTATGCCATTTTAGTACAGCAAATTAGACGATCACGGCTATAACATAGCTATCAGTACAAGAGTTAATCAGCACTATGTTAAGCTTTCCATACCAGTGGTATATTATCCTCAAGGTCAAGACTATTTCAAACCACAAATGTACAGCTACTGTGACGGGGCTAATTGATTATGTTTCATCGTATCCAGAATGCACCACTGGTTTGCTGAACCAGGCCTGATTTATTGCCAACTAGTTGTTCTATAGCTAATAGTGCGGTGTAATCTAACATAAACAAGTATCACACTGGAAAATTTATTCCCTGCACAATATGAAAACAAAACGATAGTTTACCGATTTCCTAGTGATTAGTGAACATAAAGCCAAATATGCCAAGAACCAAGGCTTTACTGAAGAACATTTCAAGCCGTATAAAAACATGCAATGCTGATGACCACGGAGCCCCTGCACATAAATTGTGACATAGGAGAAGGATATGTCAGTTATGCAGAAAAACGTGCAAATGAAATGTCAGTAAAAGCAACTATTTTTCTGCAACTTCTTCGATTTTCTGACACAGACGCACCGTGAGAATTGGTAGAACATGCACTAGATCATGAAAGGTCATACCGCATATAAATGTCACAAAGCTATCATTGCTGCTCGTTTCAATGACACATAAGGGGCATATTTTGCATAATGATGAATAATGTGTAAAGTAATAACTTTTTGTTAGTACACCAGCCCCTGTTGCTCCATATATAAGACGTTATTCGTAAACATACTTTGGAGGAACCTTATCATGTCATTTGAGATGAACACAGCATTATCCGGTTGTAGCAAAAATTTAATATCATTAGATACATCTCAAATGAACCGCAGTATTTGTAACGTAAATATATAGTACTAATGTATCATTTACCATCGGGCACGCATGGACAGGTCTGCTACAGCACCGAGTGTTGTTATGCAGAGATGCGTTCTTTTGGCGTGCCAGCATCAAATATTCGTGGCTTCAAAACCGAGATTCACGCTGAATATGCTTCGTTTATTTTGATTTTGATATATATTATTCACAAAGATAAGATAGCTACGCGAAAAAATGGCAAAGAACAATGAAGAACGAAGTGTGATTTATTTCACGATAAAACATTGTTCAATAATGACGTCTTTTCTACAGATACGAACATGCGCTCGCAACTTGATGACGACGCAATTTGGACGACGATATTTTTTTAGAGGAAAGTGAGTTGTTGTTGAGACACGACAATCGGTTCTGGGAGAAAAGGTAAGATAATAGACGTGAACATTGCAAGAATATCTGGGAAATACCAAACGTACATTGTCCGGCATTGACGAGGTCTTCATTATTTAAAATTTAATATTTAAAAGCGAGTACATTTCATTAGCACCCTTAAAGGAGGCTGTACACTCTTCCAGTAATGCATGGTTATAAGAAATAAACGACCCGTGGTCGTTGTTTATCGTATCATGGTTTATTCTCCCTGCAGTGTTTTATTGTACGATAAACAACTCTCACTCGTCGTTTATTTTGCTTAAGGGAAAGGATTTGGCGCAGATTTTTACAGCCAAGGTAGACGTCTTTCAAAATATTTACATGATTAGCGTTATATGATAACACAATTGAGATATGTTATATATACAATCAGAGAGAAGCAGCAGTAACAAGAGTTTTACATTTACTTCAACCATTAAGTGTAGTTGATGTGCTTATGGACAGAATAAAACAACTATACATTGTCGTTTTAGCTATATGGAAGCTCTTGTTTAACAAAATGGTTGATTTTCGTTTATTTTGAGCACAATATCCGTGCTCGTGGACTTCACCAGGTTGTAGACGTCTGAAACCCACACAGACCATTGTGAGCTCCTTCGTATCGCATTAAGCTGACATGCCGTGACATCATGGAAATAAAATCAACGTTACGCTGAATGTTTAAAGGGACGTTAATCCCAACTCACACATTCTGAAAAAGAGCACTGAAACCAGAATGATTCATACTCATGTAGATTAAATGTTTTAGATTTTTGTACTTTAATGGAAAATTACAGTTAAACAAACATGATAACTAATCTAGTAACCTCGTCACATGTCCGAGTTCTTCCTCCACGAATAACGTTTTACATTTCGATATCAATTATGGTGAGGTGAAATTGGATTTAACGTCGCGTCCAAGATTATCTCACTTATTAGGCGACGTGTATGCACGTGTGAGTGTGACTGCTTGTACTAGTCCGGACTGATGCCGATTTATAGTGCTAGCTCACTGAGATACCATGCCGCAGTTTAACATGAATACCCCACTCAGACACAGTATACTGACTCCGAGACGACCAGTCCTTGTTTTAGCCCCTTAATGCCGAGCGCCAGACAGGGTAACAGCAAGTACCATCTTTTAACGTCTTTTGGTATGACGCGGCCGGGGATCGAACCCCGGACCTTCCGCTCTCCGGGCGGACGCTCACACTAGACGCGGACACAAGACCACGGAGGCGGTCTAATATCAATTATGACCCATGTGAGCTTTTCTTTGTTATGACACTATTCATTTGTCTAAGTCAGATGGATCATATTAGCCATGAGTGAGTGAGTATGGTTTTACGCAGCTTTTAGCAATATTCCCGCAATACCACTGCGGGGAACACCCGAAATGAGCTTCACACATTGTACCCATGTGGGGAATCGAACCCGGGTCTTCGGTATGACTAGCAATTGTTGATGTACCCCTTTCCGTTACCAATTGTAATCATATAATTCTTGGAAGTATCGTAATGGGATACGTTGACTTGATAATTTATACATTAATTATGCAATATATGTTTAGAATGAGTAATCACGCTTGAATTATTTGAACAGCACATTCCAGTTAATTATTTTCACGTGGTCTGTGTACATCCTAAGAATACTTATTTTCTTACTGTTTTGATCTTTTGACCCCATGAACCAAGATTAGTCTCTTCACTAAACCACGTGTGCCAATGCCTGAAATGATACTATCAGAGATTTCATTCAAGTTAAATATTCCTCTGAACCTTAAACGGTAAGCATTATCCACGGGCAACATAAACCACAGCAATCCTACGCTATAACACTTAACCTGAACTATTTTAGGGCTTCCAGTGAAGTTAACGGAACCCAAGGATCTTTATCGTTATTGAGTGTCTACTTAAAATACAATAATTATCAACACTTTTGTACACATATCCTGCATATCAAAGAGCCTTAGGAAGTAAGGTGATCATTAATCTTCATGGAATAGGCCTTGGCACACCTGAGCTAGCTATCTCAATTAACAATAATCTCATGCCTTCAGGCGTGTTTTTAGCATGACAACTGAAAGACGAACTTAAAAATATTGCATTATATATACAAAGTTTCATCTCAGTCAAAAGTTTCATTTCAGTATAAATGTCATGTTAACTTTGAATTTCTAATTCCATCTCAAAATATATTAACACTGGCATGGACTGTTAAACCTGTGTTAAACTTTTGCAATTGTTACTTATGTTTACATGAAAGTGTTTGCGACCTGACGCCTCAGGCTCAACGTCTATCATTAAGAACATATTTAATATACATTAAGAGTCATCTCGGTTTAAAGTACATTATAATCTGCACCGTGCGACCGGCTCGATCGCATCTGACCATTCAAGGTCACCAACAGAACATCAACGCCTGTCTGCGCTTTCCATTGAACAGAATACCGTTTCTCCCTGCACGTGTCTAGGTCTAAGTATCTCGTGTAGTCTTCAGGATAGTAGCTGCTCTCTTTTGATGTCGGTATCGCTGGAAGCCACTAACAGTATCCACAAGCTTAAGTTTATATTGACGTATTACACGTTGATGTAAACGACAGCAGTGACGTAGGTTCTCACTATGATTATTTGCGTAGAATTGATAGAGTTTTCAAAACGCTTAATGTACGCTTATAATTAAATAATATCAGTTCGACTTTCAATGCACTTAAATATTTTGAAAGATCCATCTCTCTGATTCCAATAGGTCTCTTAAAGATGGGGGTGCACATAACGGTACATTACAGGGAAATTAAACGAGCATGCCATTTCATATACATTTTGTGGTCCCGAGTGGAAAAGAAATATTTGCCAGAACTTTGAGGGACAGAGAAAAATTATTCCACTCGGGACAAGAACTTGATTTGAAATGAGAACGTGTTTTGTGTTCTATTTATTCCAAAGATAACTTTTTAACCAATTATCAACATTTCTTAATGTTTATGTGTCCTTATAATGAGAACAAAGTGCGTATGAACACAATGTGAACGGAGAGCCGCATCACTTCTGGTATGTAGATACCATAACACCCCACCGATCTAATAATAGAAACCGCTGAATTAGTTGGGAAATCAATGCTCATGACAAACCCCAGCCACAATATAGTCCCCATTATATCCATTATTGTGATATATACTTATCTTTCATCGATGTAACAACACGTTTTACGTTCAAATAATTTGACTTGCCGCCGCGACGCTTGGCAAACGGCACCTGCTGTAATGCTGAATGGGTTAGGCTCACGTCAGGACGGTCTTCATAGAGCGTGCGACTTTGAAATATCAAAACAAGGCGTGAAAAGACAAGCACATTGTAGACAAATAGTAATACGCCAGTTTCAGTCTTTATCACATAACGGATTTAAAGGTTGCAGATGAGTCATCGGGGGCGACGTTTCGTGTTTTGCATGAAACAAAAGGCAAGTATAAAGGATTAAAGCGTTGATACACGATAGATCATATATAAACCAGTTGGTATCACAATCTCATCAGCAGGGGTACCTTTAACTTAATGTTGTGGATATTCAAGGACAAACACATATCATTTATTCAACAAAAGCGACAAAATCATTTTGCTTAATCATAAGAAATCTATGCTAAAAGCAGAATCCATTGTCGAATTCCGGCTATACAAGAAGCATGTGTTTATGAATCATCACAAATAGTGACTTCATCAGGCAAAGGTCAAAAGGTCAGTATTCGTCTCTTTTCATGTAGTACAGATGGAGAATTCTTTCAAATACTAGATTAAGTTTCTGTATTCGGCCATTTGATCCTTCTTGATCGGATAGCAGATTATCTATCTAGACCTAGAACATAACAGTTTATGTAAAACGTGTTTGTAATTTATGATGAATGTATATGTTTGTATCTATGCAAGATTATGAATATATTTTTTTGTTTCAGTCACCAAACCTACATAATCAGTTATTTAGTCCAACATTCACATATTGTTTTCTCAGTTAGCTCGGGATTACATTTGCTTTCATTTGTGAAAATTGGCCCGAGCCTTCGGAGATATAGATTAACTATACTCTCGTTCCCAGGTACATGTATGGTGCTGATGTAGGGGCCGTAAAATTTCCGAGTCCCGTGATGGGATTCGAACCACGTACCTTCTGATCAGAGGTCAGACGCCTTGTCCACATGACCAAAGAGGTTAACCCCGTCAGCAAGCTGACAAGGTAAGGATGTCATCTGTGGGATGACTCCACGCCCTGCTACACTGACAATCCAAACATGTTAATCCCGAGGCATCTAGCATGCACTTGATGCCTTAAACATTACACTTGATAGATCATACACTCTTCAAAAAAAAAGAAACGCATAGTTAAAAAATAAGGATATTTATTAAGCGGATGTAAAAGTATCTACACAGAATATGTGTGAACACGATCAAATGAAATTAGACACAGTGATCGACAAAAGCATCGTCGTCATTGCCAGCATTAATTCAGTTCAGTCATTGCACATGTGTAGCCACAATGGGGCGTCATGGTCAGTACCTGGTCACACCACCTCTTGCAGCCGTCATTGCTCGACACCTCCTTGGCACAGATTGCACAAGTCGTCGGATTTTTACGTGGGGAATTCTTCGCCATTCCTCCTGTAAGGCGTTGGCGAGTTGTGCCAGTGTGTCGGGACGCTGGTGACGTTTACGGACGCGTCGATCAAGTTCGTCCCACAAATGTTCAATCAGGTTGAGATCAGGCGATTAGGACGGCCATGGCCACAGCACTGTTGCACGTGCTGTGTGGGGCCGAGCGTTGTCATGTTGGAACAGTTCCCTCTGGCGGTCCAAAGTTGGGAGGAGGTGAGGACGCAGAATTTGGTCTATGTTTCGGTTTGCTGTAAGATTGCCCTGGACAACCACTAACTGTGATCTACCCGTGTAGGATATGGATCCCCACACCATGACACTCCCTCCACCAAATCTGTCCACCTGTCGAACGCAGTCGACGTCGACGTCGACGTCGACGTCGGTATACACGTTGTCTTCCATCCCGTCGTTGAAGAAGAAAACGTGACTCATCGCTGAACCAAACGCGTCGCCTGAGATACCATGCCTGTCCCATGTCCAACGTTTGGTCGTCTCGCTCGAATTCCCCCTTCCCTCAGACGATTTCTGATGGTTTGGTCGGAAATTCTTCGCATACCAGGCACTTGTCCTGCAGTGTCCGTTGCTGTAGCAAATCGATTCCGAAGGTGATGCAACCGGATGTACCGATCCCGAGCAGGGGTGGTCACTCTTGGTCTTCCACTTCTGGGATGATCTTGAGTCGAATAAGTGGTGGTATATCGATCCCATAGTCGAGATATGGTGCTTTGGTGAACGTTGAAGTGTCTTGCAACGGCAGACTGGGACTCCCCTGCTTCCAAACGTCCAATGGCGATATTTCGGTCAGCTGCAGTTAATCTTGGCATTTTTCGATCTCCGTTCACGTCAGAAAATTCGTAATGAAGTGATGAATTTTGAACGGTCTTTTATAGTCAGTGTCTCTTCTCCTGTTTCCAACGTTTTGCACGTGCATTGTGCTGAAAACTTTTTCTGAAAGCAATTTCCATGCATCCTTTGCAGTTTTGCTGATAAACGTTTACAAAAAAACATTTTGATATGTGTTTGCGCGCAATGCCCAACTAACATGACATGATTAACGGGAATCAAACATAAGAATTGTCTTTTTGACGATTGCTGGGAGAAAAATCTAATTGAATTCTCAAAACAACTATGCGTTTCTTTTTTTGAAGAGAGTACATAAAGTTAAAGGTCATGTCGAAAGCAAACTTTTTTAAGTGTGGACATTAGTTAGACTTTTCATTGTTTGTTTGTTTGTTGTTTTACGCCGCACTTAGCAATATTCCAGCTATATGACGACGATCTGTAAATAATGGTGTCTGGACCAGACAATCCAGTGATTGGCATCATGAGCATCGACCTACGCATTTGGGATGCGATGACATGCATCAACCAAGTCGGGGAGCCTGACCACCCGATCCCGTTAGTCGCCTCTTAATTAAGACAAGCATAGTCGCCTTTTACGGCAAGCACTGATGGCTGAAGACCTACTATACCCCGGATCTTCAAGATACGATGTAATTAATTGATATAAGTTGGGTTTATGTTCTTGTGCATAACACTCGTGTTTATCTTTTGTAAATCTGCCAATTACATCCATTCATTTTCCCTTCCATCACCATTTGTGACACGCTGATATTAGAAGCATTTGTAACCACGCTAGTTATTGAACGGATTTCGTGAAACATGTTATCCATGGGTCTGTGATCCCATTACTGAAACAACATATTGTTAGTTTAATCCAAATCTGTTTATTTGGTATCATATAAACGACAACTTTATGTTGAATTGAAGACATCCTAAAGTACAGAAGTTTCCACAATGTGAACGAAAATACATAAAAATCTGCTACTTTACGCGAGATCAATAACGTGCCGTATTGGAGTTATAGGCTATACACAGAATGACATAAAACAGGTTCGATCAGCAGAATTTAAAAATGGATCACACGTTTGAGCATGTCGTTTAGGTTTCTTAGATCAATGCGTCATAAGGATCAGCTTCAAAATGTTCTTCATGCACGATAACGAGATGCACTTGGTGTGTTTCATCAGCACTTCTGTTGCCTCAATGACAGTGACAATGTGCCAATGGCATATCCGGCCTCTGGTCTTCGGAGCTCCTTTTCATCACCCAAGGCTCAAGGAACACCTGCTAATATAACAATAAAACCTGTCCAACTTGTCGGGATTCTGGGTCTTGAAATTGCATATCGCACGTCCAGGAAACCAAGTGCCAGTATTTTCTGTCTTGGGTTCTGATCCTGGTTCAGCTGTAATTATGACCCTGGAACACGACGCTGACACACTGTGACATAACTGAATTCCTTTAAATAAAGCTGCCTTAAACCAAATCTCTTATTCACTCTTTGTGACGTTGACGTGATTTATGTGTAAAACCGATTTAACCGATTTTCTTTGGTAAGTTATGATTGTCAGTACTTTGGTACTTGCAAATCTGGAATTGCAAGGCTGGAATGATCTTACAGCTCACCTCAATGTATTTATTAAGCTGAAACTGAATTCGAGTTTGAACTTACAAATGCAGGTAAATATACATTATTATTCAGATGGTAGAGAGATGTGAATGAGATTATTTCTCAGTTAGAATTGTTCATTTTCCAGCTTTGTGATTGGATGAATATTCATCAACGTATTTTCGATTTACTGACAATAACGTTTTATTCATAAACACTTATATTTCAGTACTCTCTCATGGTGCAATTTTGAACAACACAATTTAAAATGATTTGCTATTTCGATTTGTATCTCATTATCTAATATGGAACAACGACCATCGAATATTTCCAAACTCTTACTTGCCAATCTCCATGCAAACGGGTTTACTGTCATTTATTGGCTATTAGTATGTCCAAATAACATTACGTGGCCACTGTACGTATTGTAGTGTGATGAACGTATGTTTTGAAATCTATGAACATTTTTATTTGTTATTAGTATTCACCGCACTCAATTTAGATGTTAGTTTCTTGAAATTTAGTGCGACGTACACCGTTATCAATTTGTCCCAAATAACACATACGTCTGTATTTTGTTATTTTGCGATTACGTAAGTTAGGGGACTGCCCTGTTAACAACTAGTGGGTGAGAAGTTTCGTTTTACCTGCCTATGACTTTAACCAGCGGATTGATACTACACATGCAAGAAGTGTAGCCTCTCTTGCATTTGATGACCACTGACAGGGACATCTCAGATGATTCACATGGGTTATGCCAATAACTCACTCGACTAGAGATTTACGGATGATATGTTAAAGCTTAAACATCCCCATCCTAGCTCAGTAGTTTCCATGGGGACTTAATCCTCCACATACTGACTCCCATAGATGAATCATCTGCTCTAACATTAATATTGTTGCACATCAATAGTCGCGTAATGTTCCAAGCCTTCAGGGTACGACAGCACACTGATCACTGTTGAAGATTGTGGGGGATCCCTTGTGGCGTTCCTCCATTCTAACCATATGTACTTTTTAAGCATCCTCTGCGACTGTCTGATCTCCATTTTAATCGCATTATAAGACGTCTATTGGATCCAGGATACCTGTCCCCTTGATCCCAAGGGTTTTCATGCCATCCTTGCGACAATAGTGCACAGAACGTCCAAACCAACCTTTAATTAGTCTTAAATTAAGTTGATTCTTCCGAATGTGAAGGGTGCCACCGGTGCGAACGTTTCGCAAACATCTGGTGTCATCCCTATTTGATAGTGATTCATAAATAGACGCTCTATTCGAGTGGACTCTACTTTCAGCAGATATTCTCATGATTATGGAAAAAGTTTGTCCGTGTTAGTTACAGAACCAAATATTTCAAATTGGTGCTCAATAAGGGCAAACAGAATAGCTTCCCTAGCTGGTGTATGACGCGAGTATAAAAACCGTTGTTGACCATATCGATCAACAACTGTGGCACAATTAAGGGTCAAACTAGATTAACTTATTCAATCAAACATTAGATAGGGTTTGACCCGTGTGACAGAGGTTAGCTTCCTGTTTGTGCATTTGTCCCAAGTAAATTCGGGATACTCAGATGACAAGCTGCTATCAGAGGCTGAATCACTACACTCATATAAATCACAAACAAATGACACCGGCGGTGACATCAGTTCCGCTGTAATTACAACGGAAGTTCTTCTTCCCATAATCCCACTGGCACTTTGATTCAGCCTCACCACAAGGATCTTTTCAAGGTCGCATCATTTGCAGCAGGATTAATGAGCGTGTGTGAAGACGGTACACCCGAATCATCAGAGCTGGCCTCGCGGAAGGGTCTAAATGATTTGCTGATAAGCTGACCAGCACTTACTCCTATGCATTATAAATATTCATATAATTTACGAGGCGGCTGCTATCATTGGACGAATGGTAATATCTCTGTCAAACATAATTGGTGTTTTCACGCTGGAAAGAAGGACTAGACACCAATAATTGGTCATGATACCATGTAAAGAAGCAGCATTTTCAGAGCAGTCCTTATTTGTGGCAGCCATTGACATGTGTGTGGACTTCTCTGGCTAGACTTTCAGTAGTGTAGTTAGTGATACACCCATACTTATAAGGACCAAGACCGTTGACACTATTAACAAAAGTGTCCAGATCTCGTCACTAGTAACAAAGAGCACAAGGTCATCAAAGTCTCGTCGCTACGAAGAGGTGATGTGAAATGGGGTTTAACGTCGCGTCCAAGATTATTGCGCTTGTATTGCGACGTGCATGCATGTGCATGTGTGTGTGTGTGTGTCTGATTGTATTAATGCTGATTTTTTTGTGCTAGCCCACTGATATACTATGCCGCAGTTTAACATGAATACCCCACTCAGGCACAATGTACCAACTCCGAGCCGACCAGTCCTTGTTTCAGACCCTTAATACCGTGCGCTATCTTTCAACGTATTTTGGTATGACGCGGCCGGGAATCGAACTCCCACCCTTCCGCTCTCCGGGCAGACGCTCTACCACTAGATCCCAGAGGCAGTGTTCATACGAAGACAAGGCAATGCAATCTATATTTTCTTAACATTTGAGTTGATGAACGTTTATCAAGAAATTAGAAATTTTATCGCTTATAACGAAGGGACACGAGGACAACAACATGTGGATCTAATCACGACTTCAAAAGGGGTAAACGCAATCTTGATCTCGTTATTATTAAAAAGGAGAGAAGACTATCTAGAACTACTATGAACAAAGACGACATAGAGAACTAGATCACGTCAAAACTAGCACGCAGGACAAGGTAAACTGATGGAAAAGCTGGTCTGTCTCATTTAGATCTCCCTTTAATAAGGGAAAACATAACATTTAAAAATAATTACAAAAAACAAATTTTTGCTTTCAGTAAGGTATTTAAAACAATTCAATGAAACGTGGACATGTCATTGGCTAGCACTATTGCCATGTTTTGAATACATTTCGTTTGTTGTAATGTTAGTCTTTAAGTTATCGACGTCGTGTATTGCACATGAACGTGTCATCACCTCTCCTGAGCAATTGGTTATTGGCCAGTAGAAGCACCAGAGTCTAATAGGCACAAGACAATATCGTGAAGAACAAGTGCAAGGAGTCATCTGTTGTGTGTTCAAATCACATATCCACCCTGCTGATGGCCTTGGTTTGTCCCCACCTTATCCGTGCCCGTTGGTTTCCCATTTTAAAAAAAAAATGCCCAAGCCCCAAAATAATAGATTTAAGGCCAGAGTCTCGAACATCTGTTGAAACATTTTCCAAAGGGATAAGGGGCGGTCGGGTAGCCTGGTGGTTAAAGCGTTCGCTCGTCATGCCGAAGACCCGGGTTCGATTCCCGACATGGATACAATGTGTGAAGCCCATTTCTGGTGGCCCCCGCCGTGATATTGCTGGAATATTGCTAAAAGCGGCGTAAAACCATACTCACTCACTCACTCCAAAGGGATAATAATTGGATCACTGAAACGGCATGTGTCACATTTGGAACACTATATTTGTTAAACAATATACTTTTGAGCGGCGTTTGACCAACTCACTTACTCCTACTGAATCTAATTCGACTTGAAAATCACACCATCACATTTGACCATCCTCACCACATCTAACATTGTACACGATATATGGATTTCCCATCATGGTTGCCAATCAATCCTCCAGCCTGAGTAGTTTCTTGCGTGATTTACACTCTTCTTGGGCGTTCTACGCACAATTATTTCAACGTTTAATGTATACACAGCTATGACCTTTTTCTACATATATACGGGCGGTGGGGTAGGCAAGTGGTTAAACCACTGTCAATCACTGGATTGTCCAGACTCGATTATTTACAGATTGTCGTCATATAGCTGTAATATTGCTGAGTGTGACGTCAAACAACAAATAAACACTCACCTACTCACTCACGGGCGGTGGGGTAGGCACTCACTCACTCACCCACCCATACTACATACAGTGGCACAGCGCACAGATCACTAATCAGATGAAGTTAAGCAACGTTGGTCTCTGAGAGTAGTTGGATGGGTGACCACGTTCAGCAGCTTGACTCCTGAGAGTTTCTAGGGCTTCGGTCTGGCCCTACAGTGAAGCACATGTACCACATGTGGTGGCTCCTTAGGCAAGTGACTTTGTTCGAAATGTGCCTCTGTTCACCAAGCAGTGAGTGGGTACCCGGTAGGATGATATGGTAATGTGGCTGTTAACCTTCTAGCGCCTCACAGGCATCTTGGATTGTATACTCCCCAGGGAGCCGAGAATGAAAATCGAGTGCTCACTGATCCATTGACCGGGGTAATAATAGTGTAGCGCTATGAGCATCCACTTGGTGAATGGAATCTGGCGCATTATAAATTTCATTCAGACATCTGGACTGGCAACATTGCAAAGGTACCAGACCAGATCAAATATTGCCAGTCCAGAATTTTCTAGATTAACGAACAAAAGTAACAAAAGGATCAAGATATGAATAGTACTGTCTAGTGTCATTTCTCAGAAAATAGCAATACACTGACTCACTGATATCACAGTAACGTTATCTCCCGACCGTCGGGCGTGCAACTTTTCAAAACTGACCGTCCATCAGCAAAACAGGCTGTCTCGGACTGTCGGGCAGGCGGGTATTTTTACACAATGTGAAAAGGTACGACAAGTGCAATAGAATAAACAGCGATCCCTTCTTCTTTCAGCTGTACATATTAAACTATCCAAATTTTAGAAATACCGGCGGTCATGCTGTTACTTAATGTACAGCGTGTGCGACAACCCAACACAACTTGTGCTACATCACATTACGGTATGTGCGCCGGCAATACAGAATGAATAATACAGTAACGTCATGCCACCAGAGTCAATACCTCCTCTTCCTCGGTATGGAGTCTATGCCTGTCTTCAAAGATTTATAAAAACTACACTTAAATACAGCTTTCTAATATATACGTTATCCAAGGAAGACATGAAAATTGTGACAAATGTCATTCTTCCAAATAATTGGCACCTTTACTAGCCTTGTTAAATGTGTATGTAAATTCGGTAAGCAGGTACGAAATAAAGTTCACACTAGTTATTCATCAAATCGCAAAACGCATAGCTTAAAAGCTGAAATAGATGTACTTTGGTATACAGGTGCAGTGTTTATTACGAAAGGTTCAAGAAAGCACAATACATCATATGGAGATAATCAATACCCCGATGTAAATGGTGCATACGAAAACATTGGTGAAAAAAGGGGCGACCATGTAATATTCTGCGGGGGTGGGGATGGAATTGGGTAGGGGTGAACTATTTTTTAATGTTTCCAAACTGCTTGATAGAATAAATTCTTCAGATTCGTCAACGTTCATCTGACAACTAATGTGTTGGGGGTCGATTTAACAACATGAGCGAAATCACAGGTATGTTGTTTTGTGTCTGGGGTTTTGATATTGAACTAATTATATAATTTACTCTCTGTTGATTGAGCCAACGACAACATAAGATAAAAATATAACCAGTCTCGATTATCAAACGAAACGGGTTCCATTGGGTGTAAAAGTAAACTAGCGGTGACAATAATATGAATGGATCACTGATCGGTAAGGAGAACAAGTGTTCTATGTATATCAAGCTGATTGTATGCTGTTTCCGTCACTCATTATCAAGAACTAGCCTTTTGTCGTTCTGCGCAGGACGTGACGTCACTGGAATATTGCTTATTATTACCTACGAGGGCGAACATATTGGGGTTTATAAAAATCATATGTGCCCTAGGGTCATATCACGGCACGAGACAACAGTGTATAGTTTCCGTCATCCGGACGGCATTGTTGACGTCATTCGAATCCTATTGTGACATGAGGTCGGAATGACGTCAAGAGTGCCTAATTTCAAGTATTTTCTCGTTCTCGCTCGGGAAACACCGGAATTTAGACACTCGTGTCGTGAACATGGTATGACATGAACACTCATATAAAATCCTCTTGCTACATGACACATCAAAGACATTTTAATCAAAACTGGGTTTCTTCTAACGTCGCACTAAGCAATATTCCAGCTATGTGACGGCGGCCTGTAAATATTGGATTCTGTAACTATCAATCCAGTGATTGATATTGTGAGCAACTATCCGCACCTTCGGGGTACGATGACACAGTTAATTATGTCACCGAGCCTCTCCACCCGATCCATTTGGCCGCCTCCATCGATCAGCTTGGTTACTGGGGACGTATTCTAACCTGGACGCTACATGGCCGAAATAATACCGATACGACGTTAAATGTTTACTCTGATCTGGAATCCCTACGGGGTAGGAGACAACAACAATCGAAAAAGGCAGTACTGGTAAAGGTAAAAATAACATATATTTGGTCGGTGATACTGCTGTACATGGAAACTATACGTATGTCACAAACATGTGAATCACCGAGTGCAGTTATGTTTTTTGTAATGTAAGCAACCATATCCAATGATATTTTTCATACAATTTAACTGTTTTCTAGATTCGAAGATTTCATTTTCGAAGGTATAAAAACAATACTTGAAGCAAGTTCCTGATATGATTTATAACATTAAGCACAAATGACACTGTCTTTGAAACAATAGATTTCCAGCAGCCCTGCATGCATCACGCCTCTGTACGTTTGTGTCTCATCGTGTTATTTCAAAGCTGCAAATATATGCTACGGTATGACTAAGGAAAACGCGATCACCGTGACATTGTGCCGTATGGTAGAACGACCATGTTTGATGCATTGGGGATGAAATGGTGGATCTGTGACTATAAACATCCTACGCGACGACTCGTAGATTACCATAAGCCAAATTGTAAAATTAGCTTGATATGAAAGTTGAACGTTCAACTGTACATCAGAGATCAGGTCATTCAAGACAAGACAGTTAGCAAACAGTTTAGTTCGTGCAATTCACCATGAACTCATTTGTTGATAACAAACGCGACCGTCTCTTTACACGGGCCGATGAGGAGGAAGAAAGATGTTAAGTGACCCAAACCAATTGAGTCTGCTCCAATGGTCACCGTCTATCGGCGATCAGACAGATAATCTGTTTCTGTCCAGCCCTCAGGCACAAGGCTACTGGCCGATAACTGCCTCCACACAAGCAGTCTAATTGTCTTAGGATCACCGCTGCCACTAGTACCATGCTCATTAGTGCAACGACAGGTCCTCCCGGAGAGCCAACCCGGCCATAGAGGAGATCGTTATGCTTCAGACATATGGTCATAAGCTACTACATCTGATTCATAAGAGGACAATGACTGCGCCACATCCTGTTCGAGAGCAGATACCGGAATGGCTCTCTCTGAGAGTTTTGATATACATGGAGGGAGTTGAGCAATCAATATGTGTCATTGCTTTATTCCAATGTAGACAAAGACGGATCTATTTGCCTTTGCTAGTCAAACACATGTATGCATACGTCTTGCAAGATTACAATGATTTTCGTTTTGAAAGCAATGTTAATAAAGCTTTGGTAAGCGAACGCCTTACATTCTACCAGACAGTACATTATTTTGAACTTGATGATCTATGAAACGTAGTGGACATTGCATATGAAGTAATGATTGATGTCATTATTGGTATCTTCGAAGGAATGTTCCTTCAAAGATGTCATTATTGTCAACCAAGAATAATTGAGTGTTATGAATGACAAATTGGTCTGAACGAAAGGCACACCGACACGTTTATCCACCGCTTTGATTGGGCATTCCTTGTTGATAAGGATCATCATGCTTTGAACCTAAGGAATGCATTACATCAACGCGCAGCCGGAGACAGCCATTTGTAGGAAACGCTTTTTACTTTCTCTACTGCTTAGGAAGCATCTGTGTCTTTATCCGACACTTCGTTGTGTGTACGGTGACAGCCCAGCATCAAAGTGGCAATGCGTAATGGACACACGAGTGTAGTCTGCCGTTGTTCTACCATGTTGTGCTTGGCTCCTCGGGATAATTCTTCCGGTGTGACAGTCCTCATGTTAATGAAATTACGACTACTTATAAAGGTAAATGCCAATAATGGACTTTGGTGCCTTGGTGTAGATCGGTTTTGCTGTCATCCACGGTTGTGATCCTGTCACACGAGCAAAATGTTTCATTTATGTCAAAAATGGCTTTCAGAAGCTGGTGCGCTTGCCCGTGTTTATGCAGGGAAAAAATGCAAATTATAATTGGTGGCAAAATTCGCGTAGCAACGCTGAAATGACTGTAATTATAGGTTGAAAAAATTCTGTTCACAGGGAGATGTTTAACGCGCTTGGTTACATGATTTATGTCAGTTGTGTGTTTCTCTGGGCATGTAGATGGAAGGCGTCTTCAGCCTGTCATAAACTGGATGTGGCAGTTGTTTTGTCAAAATGGAGAAGGCGGTGGACACTTTCTTCCAAATATGAAGACTCAATTCCTGGTAGTTTAATGTCTGCGTGACATGTTGATGGTTCAGGACTGTACTTTTAAAGTAGATTTAGACAATAAACATTAACGGGAGACATCGTCATTTTGCGTTTCTTTAATATGATATTGTTTTAAGGCTATTGGCGATTTCTTAACAAAAAGTAGATAGCGACGAACCAAAAATAATTTTGTGTTAAGCTTATGGCCATTGCAAACGCAAATTATGTTTTCATTCTTAGAGATTCTTTTTTTTCTGCCAATATTGTGAAGTTCATAAAACATATTAATTAAGAGATTTGATTCTCTCGTGAAAGTTAGACATTGAACAAGAGGACATAGACATTCTGAATAACTCAATTCTCATTGTTGACAGAATATCATACACGTTTTTTCGATCATAATCTACATGTACGACAAATAATTTGGAACCACCGGCGCAGGTCTACTTTAAAAATATGTTTAAATATATTACACGAACGCGCTATCGTTGGAACAAGTGAAGATTTTGAAGGAAGTGGCGTGGATTGACTCTCATGTATTGAGTAGTATGATTGGAATAAAGCGACACATGTATTTCGAGATATGTACTAACAACACATTAGTTTAAACATCCATTACAACACTTATTTCACTTCGTAAGCTGACACAAAGTGGGCTCCCCAGAAATAAGGAAAACAAGCTTTGAAAAGTTTAGTTCTCCACGGCGGAATCTGATTACCTGAATTTATTCTCTGAGGTGCAGGTACTTTATGTTAAATAAGCGTCTAGGAACACACCACGCTCATTTGCTTTAATTTGGCTAACTATAATTGGCGCTGCAAAACCTGTGTCCTGCTGCTGACTGACCGCAAAATGTAATCCAGGATTGGAAACGTCTCAAATGTCGACATAATTGAACTAAATACTGAACACTCCAGAGGTATCACCCAAACTAAGTGTTTACTCCGACAGTCGAAATACGTACTTCATGTAGTGATCCTACGGTGATGCAGTGGAACAGTTATGATTCATAATACCGATCCAGAAAAATCCAAATTTAAGATTTCTAATGTTAAGATCTTACGCTTATTATCATTTACGATTTCCTGTGCTGTGTAAATGACAAAAAGAAGAACAGACTGTTGTCTGGTTCGATATCCCTTCATGTGCGAAAGTGTCTTAAATGTATTGATACTAGCCAATGACTAGAAACCTTTGTCATCAGTGCAGGAAGACTGTGTCACAGAAACGGTAAGTACCCACCCTGTTTTGTAAGGACAAGACAACAAAGATCGTAATATTGGTGCTTATGTTTTTATTCAACCTGGCGTAATGTTCTGAGAATGCCAGACCATGTTCCACCCATGCGTATTTCAACAATGCCGATCCCCAAGAATGAATTCCCGGTCATAGTTCATTTCTACAGGTCAGTAACTGGTAATTACTGGTAAACGAAAACACTATCATAACAAGGACAGAGGGAGTCCCTCTGTGAGGGCCAAGATGGAATTGTTTCGTGCATCATCAGGGACTTGGCTTCATTGTGTATACTTGTTCAACGTAAATGAAACATTCATGACCACAAGTGTTGGTCTTCTGAGGCGTTTATGTAACAATGAAATTATGGCTTAAGCAGCTGTTTCGTTTATCAACCGCACAAGTTAAACTGTTGTTAATACCACCTCCAAGGAACGTAATCTGTTATACCATATTTCTGGGAGTGTTACAATATATTCAGTTTCATCATATGTGTGTGCATATTACCAATACTAATCACAGCCGTACAGGGAACTTATCGAGTTGTCTAAATATTCTCAGAGTGCTGATGTGTCCTGTAGCGTATGTACTTTGTCTGATATAGGGCTTCTGTTCCTCTGACCAGTTTGGTCCCTGCGGAAAGACGGGTAAATGCTCTGTAAGTAATCTGCCTGCTCATCTGGAATAAAAACTCCAGTCCCAATGGACCTAGAACTCTCTGTAGCCAGAATCAGCCCTAGGATAAGCTCGTGCAAGGAGAAAATGCTTCCAAAGAGCGGTTTATATGATACTATTTCTGCACGACTAGTTCGAATCGTCCTACAGCTATGCCTTGGATTACTAATATGATGGAATTAGTTTTTCGGAAGAGCCTCAAGGGTGCTGTCAACATTTAGTATCCTTATATACTCTGTTGACAGAGTGGCTTAATTTTTACCCCTGGTGGTGTGTTTAAAATGTGTTTAATGTTTTACTGTAAAAGTAACAGACACGATGATGCGCCATCAGAAATATCGCTAAACAAGACAAGTGAACATGATAGTGCTCATCGTTCCTTCTTGATTAAATTGACAGATCCACAACCGACTGCTACATTATTGATGATACATTAGTCTCTATGTGTCAACAATCGCTTTATCAAAGTCACCGAATGGTACGGCATCGACACTATGTTTCGTACGACATCCGCTCTTTGTAAAAATGTGTCCTATATTTTCACAGTATGGTGACATAATGGTATAAGCGTATGCATACTTTGACAGCTAATCAATACAATGCATTCCAGTGTAGTTGCATGTTCTTCAAATCAACTCCATTGTGTATTTTAATCAGTATGGCAGCGATGCTGTTCCATAGAAGACTAACAATATACGTCACAGATTATGCTTGTTTTCAGGTAAAATAACAAAACCTTTCATACAAGATTACCCAAGCGCTTCTACAACGTCACTCGTCAAGTTCATTGAGCACAGGGGCGGTGGGGTAACCTAGTGGTTGAAGCGTTCGCTCGTCACGAATCGTCTCGATTCCCCCATGGGTACAATGTGGGAATCCCATTGCTGGTGTCCCCCGCCGTGATGTCGCTGTACAATTGCTAAATGCGACGTAAAACCAAACTCACTCACTCACTCATTGAGCACAAGGTATTCGGTGCCATCAGAAATAAGTCATACAGTTTAGATTGGATGGATGTGACGCCTTTGTTTGATATATTTGAACCTGGTAGCGTGTAAGACGAGAGTGAAACAGTCATGGCATTTATCACTTTGATTTCACTGATGCTAATTATCTAGAGATTCGAAGAGCGGAAAGCGACCTTGTTAAAACAGCCGTATTTGTACCTTGATAAGAATAGCACCGACAGGAAGTATACAAGTCGACATGTTCTTCCCGAACTGCCCATTACAGTCTACCAGAGTGAGTATGGTTTTACGCCGCTTTTAGCAATATTCCAGCAATATCACGGCGGGGGACACCAGAAATGGGCTTCACACATTGTACCCATGTCGGGAATCGAACCCGGGTCTTCGGCGTGACGAGCCAACACTTTAACCACTAGGCTACCTGACCGCCCCCTATGGTCTACCAGAGCTCACTCGAAAGTGAAACATATGTTAGAAATATAGATTATTTGTAAAGTCGATCCAAGTCGACTTCAACGATACCTGACATTACGTAACTCATTGGTACCGAGGCGTGGTCTTGAAGGCCAGGGCTGTGCATGAAAACACTATAGTGACGTATATTCACATTCTCATATTCCACCTACAAATACGGTCACCGGTGACATCAACATGGGCTTAGCGCGTATTAGAGTGAGTGAGTGAGTTGGGTTTAACGCCGCTTTTAACAGCATTCAAGTTATATCGGAGTGTCAGCTTAATGTGGGAGGAAAGCCCGAAGTGATGCAGGTCTTAGACGTTTATCACTTCGGTGAAACCAACGAGCACGGGTATGGTGCTGACAAACCTAGAAACATTATCGGGGCGAACCGGGATTCGAACCCACAATCATAGGTTTCTGGCGTGCCCAAGGGACGCAACTCTGCACAGCGAATCGCGGCGCCTTAGATGACTGGGACACCCGTGCCCCCCAGTATTAGAGTGTGGAATGATCAATCTGGTACTTAAATGATGTACTTTATCATAAGCACGACGGCTTTCCTCGTGTAAAACGGTCATGTCCTATGCACATGTGTAGTATTGACTTGGAAAGGTACACATGATCAACAGTTTGAATTATCGCACTTACAAGAGTATGGTCTGACAAAATGAAAAAGAAATGTCTCCGTCTTCTCATTTAGTGTCATTGTTTATGTAAGAGTGAGTGAGTGAGTATGGTTTTACGCCGCTTTTAGCAATATTCCAGCAATATCACGGCGGGGGACACCAGAAATGAGCTTCACGTATTGTGCCCATGTCGGGACTCGAACCCGGGTCTTTGGCGTGACGAGCGAACGCTTTAACCACTAGGCTACCCGATCGCCCCGTTTATGTAAGAGAAGGGAAACCGACGTTCAGATTGAAAATTCTTTATTATGCTCGGGATTCGAAAACAGAAAAAGCTGAACGGAAACATGCACCTCAGTACAGGGTAATGTGATCATTAGGAGTTTATGTTATCTGATTACTCGCCCCGTAAACCAGGAAACTCTATTGTGAAATGGTACATTTTGAGAATCAATATTAGAAAGGTTTGTTTTGCAACATAATCACATTGCTAAAATATATGGTGTCTGTCAAGTCTGCATCAAATCAATAGTACGGCCCTGATTAACGTTTGATTCATCGTACAGACAGAACACATGGACCAGTTACGTCACAGCTGGTCAACATCATGACCATTATAGAGTCTGTGACCTCACCCTGAGGACATTGTTGGTCGAGCTATGTAACCAGGATCAGTGTAACTTCCTAAGGACATCGTTCGTATGAAAACTACATCATTGCATTGGTGGACAATATCCCATACTGACTTGACTTCATCGATATTGCATAGACATCATACCACCATAGAATAGCGAAATTAGCCGGGATAGAAGTCGTCCGAGCGAATATCGATGTTAATCAAGTATGGCGTGTTCAGTTAAGGTGAAAATACAGACACTATTAGAAGTCATATAAGAAATGTGTCGACGCGTGGCGTTATAACCATCAGTTTATATCTCATGTCTGGAAATCTGTTATTGACTTCAACACATTTCCCCACCTGCTGACAGAGAAATTAATAGCCATCTTGGTACGTCAAGCCAATCATATTAGACTTCGGACTAATTAGATTAATAACTGTGTAGGTGTGTATTTTTCATTTATGTTTGTAATATTGTCTCTCTTACTTTTCATCCAAATGGTCATGATGATACCAAGTACATTCACAATCGTAAAATCAACGTGCTTTAACAATAATACGAGTGAGCATACTGTTTAAAGCCAGTTAAACACTTATGTCATACGTATCGATGTTGTTAAATAGGTAACCAATGTATTTTTAAAATTTGCATTTGCATTTGCACACACACACACACACACACACACACACACACACACACACACACACACACACACACACACACACACACCACCCCAAAGTGATCCTTGGAATGAGATGAGCATTCGTCATATTCTTCATTTATCAAACCAAACTACAGGTGCCTGACATTTGGGGCAAAATGAAGAAACACCCAGAGGACTATAAATCATCATATTTATATCATGACTTCAATGACTACATCCTCAGCAACAATCGCAACACAATTCACAGCCAATATTGTACCCATACCCACACATGTATGTACACCACCGTTAGCAATTTCAAACCAGACTGAACGCTTCATATCAATAGTTATTTAGGTAGCTACATTCTTCAAAAAAAGAAACGCATAGTTAAAAAATAAGGATATTTATTAAGCGGATGTAAAAGTATCTGCACAGAATATTCGTGAACACAATCAAATGAAATTAGACACAGTGATCGACAAAAGCATTGTCGTCACTGTCAGCATTAATTCAGTCATTGCACATGTGTAGCCACAAGGGGGCGTCATGGTCGGTACCTGGTCACACCACCTCTTGCAGCCGTCACTGCTCGACACCTCCTTGGCACAGATTGCACAAGTCTTCGGATTTTGGTCGTGGGGATTTCTTCGCCATTCCTCCTGTAAGGCGTTGGCGAGTTGTGCCAGTGTGTGGGGACGCTGGTGACGTTGACGGACGCGTCGATCAAGTTCGTCCCACAAATGTTCAATCGGGTTGAGATCAGGCGATTTGGGCGGCCATGGAAGGACATTGATGTTCTCATTAACAAGGAAATTAACTGTTGCACGTGCTGTGTGGGGCCGAGTGTTGTTATGTTGGAACAGCTCCCTCTCGCGGTCCAAGGTTGGGAGGAGGTGAGGACGCAGAATTTGGTCTATGTATCGGTTTGCTGTAAGATTGCCCTGGACAGCCACTAACTGTGATCTACCCGTGTAGGATATGGCTCCCCACACCATGACACTCCCTCCACCAAATCGGTCCACCTGTCGAACGCAGTTCGGCGCAAAACGTTCATATCGACGTCGGTATACACGTTGTCTTCCATCCCGTCGTTGAAGAAGAAAACGTGACTCATCGCTGAACCAAACGCGTCGCCAGTTCCTGAGAGCCCATGCATGTACTCTGTTGCACCAGCGGACACGTCGTTGACGGTGTAGACGTCGCAAGACAGGTCTAACTTTTGGTCGTCTCGCTCGAATTCCCACTTCTCTCAGACGATTTCTGATAGGTTGGTCGGAAATTCTTCGCATACCAGGCACTTGTCCTGAGGTGTCCTTCGCTGTAGCAAATCGATTCCGAAGGTGATGCAACCGGATGTACCGATCCTGAGCAGGGGTGGTCACTCTTGGTCTTCGACTTCTGGGATGATTTTGTGTCGAATTAGAGCGGGTATATCGATCCCATAGTCGAGATATGGTGCTTTGGTGAACGTTGAAGTGTCTTGCAACGGCAGACTGGGACTCCCCTGCTTCCAAACGTCCAATGGCGATATTTCGGTCAGCTGCAGTTAATTTTGGCATTTTTCGATCTCCGTTCACGTCAGAAAATTCGTAATGAACTGATGAATTTTGTACGGTCTTTTATAGTCAGTGTCTCTACTCTTGTTTCCAACACTCTGTACGTGCATTGTGCTGAAAACTTTTTCTGAAAGCAATTTCCATGCATCCTTTGCATTTTTGCTGATAAACGTTAACCTTTACAAAAAAACATTTTGAGATGTGTTTGCGCGCAATGCACAACAAACATGACATGATTAACGGGAATCAAACATAAGAATTGTCTTTATGACGATTGTTGGAAAAAAAAAATTGATTGGAATTCTCAAAACACCTATGCGTTTCTTTTTTTGAAGAGTGTATTATTATACGAGCACGTGTGACATACTGGTTTTACGAAACGAGTGCTATGAATTCTTACACGAATCTCGTAAATTCAGTTTGGCACACATCCGAGTGAAATAATTTCTTCATGACCCATTATTTCTTGATCATTTTGAACTCCCCCTTAGAAAAATATCACTGATCACGACCGCCGTCTTAGAAACCACAATCGAACGTCAACAATCTTCAACTCAGACGTCTTTTCTAGTGGGACGTCATTCGGACCTTACGTCACAATACGATTAAACTAACCACCGGATGACGTTAACAATTTACCTAGTGCACATATGAACTCGGTTATTTCTAACCCTTTGGGTAATACAAGCAGATAGTTTCAGATTAATCAAAAGTATGAATAGCCAGTATATATTACGTATTTATAGACAGCATACCATGTTATATTGTCAGGAATCAATAAGTCATTTGAAGGATATTTCCACATGTTGTCTTATATATTAAACCTCAATGCGATGAGGTTATCTGATGCTTCTGTACATGTGTAACTTTCTCTGAATTTTACTCGCTATAACATATTCATGTGATACTCGGAGTGAGTGAGTGAGTTGGGTTTAACGCCGCTTTTATAGTATTCCAGTTATATCGCGGAGTGTCAGCTTAATGTGGGAGGAAAGCCCGAAGTGATGCAGGTCTCAGACGTTTACCACTTCGGTGAAACCAACGAGCACGGGTATGGTGCTGACAAACCTAGAAACATTATCGGGGCGAACCGGGATTCGAACCCACAATCATAGGTTTCTGGCGTGTCTAAGGGACGCAACTCTGCACAGCGAATCGCGGCTCCTTAGACGACTTGGCCACCCGTGCCCCCGTGTGATACTCGGAATTGTAAATCGTTGACATACATAGATACATGTATATCATAAGCATAATATTTCAGATGTTAACATATCCACCTTCCCCCACAACACATCATTAAGCAGATCTCAGTAATTAGTGTTAATCTGGACAAGTTCAATCAAAATATAAACCATTACTGTAAAAAAATTAAAAGGCTAATGGATATCAATTGACAAAATACAAAAAATAGACATCAAAGGTTTAACGTGCATGTATTGATTTTATTAACAGGATTCGTACTCAACTTAAAGAAAAGCGTACCGTGGGTTTTCTCCCTCTGATTATGGCGTAATTGGTACTAACGTTACCATGAGAGCGAAATGATTGAGTTCAAAATCACGTTTGTCATGTCGTTTGTTCGGAGAAAATGTTTTTTTTACCCTTCAAAGATTCTGGTGCTTCCCCTTAATATAGCTGTCTTGTTTTTGTGCTTATCCTTCTGTTGTACCCAGAGATTGATCGCCGAGGTCAACTCAGATACTTTCGTGTACGATCTGATAAATACTCCAGATAGTCATTTGCAAATAGTAACTCCGAAGTTATAGATCAGTTTACACTATTGACCATAAACGTGGAATGAAATTATAATATTAACACAAAATCATAAGATGATTGATCAAATATTTTTTTCAAACACGCTTCCATCCATGTCATCCTACTGACGAAACGTTTAAACCGAAATAAAATGCCACTTTATTCTCACATATATTTTCATTTCCACCACCATCCCTCTATCTTTCTTTAAAGAAATCCGCAAATTCCAACAATTTAACAACGAGATATTTATGTACATTGATTCTATGTTTTATTCATAGTTAGTGTGAGGGCAAACTTTAATGTCTCCTTGGTAATATTCAATAAACAGGTCACGAAGACGCGGTGCACTGTTCGTACACGGTTTCATGTAGGAAGGTTTTCGAACTGTTGATCCAGCTTGTCACATGATATCGTAGTGAAACCAGAGTTAAACATACCATAACTGAACTATTGCTGAAAGATAGTTGAAGTGAACAAAACGAGAGAATGAACCAGTTGAAAAATACCTTTGCGAGTTTATCAAATCCAATCGCAACATATTTGTTCGTAACTCCTTCAAAATTCGTACGAGTACAAAAAAAAATAGGTTGTTCTCACTGGCTGAATTACATGAAACATGTGTCATTGTTCCCACTAATAAAGCCTGAAAATCACCACGTGTAAGCAGCATACAAAGCCAGTCCAATGTCTCAGAAGAGAAAGATGTGACTAGCACGAATTATTTCTTCTTACTCGTGGAATTTCTAAAACATCTGAGAATTAATCCATTCCAGCTTTATACATGATTCCAAAGCTTCATAAAGAGAGAAATAGTCCAGGGCTTGGCAAGTGCACCAACAGATCCTTGTCAAGACCACAAAGGCAACAAATAAGCAAGGCGTAATTAAATACTATCAAAGAATAGATGAGACAAATGGAGGTAATTGCATGTTGATCTTTACAAATTCAAAAGATGTGATTGAAGTTATATAATTTCGGAACAGGAAACAAAGATTGTTCCGCCCTCATAGAAAATTGAAAGAGGATATACATTTTCTAATAAAAAGTGCTGTGTTTTGAAAAAAGGTGGTTTGGAAATTATTATTTTTTTACAATTATGAATGGACTTGATCAATTTGTTAAGAAAGTAACTCTATTTAGTAACTCAGGGATTTTTACACCTGCTTGCTAAAAGTGAGAGGCGGGTGTTATCGGTGAGCAGGACATTCTTATCCTTTTCGCGAACATGTGGTGTCATCGCTGATTTCAGTGATCCGTTCATATTATGTTCACCGCTATTTTGGAATCTGTTTCGTCATTTAATCGAGACTGGTTATTCTGTGGCTCTGACGTTTTATATCTGCGTAGGCCAATTCAGATACCCTGATTGACAAAATCTTATGTTTTGGGGACAGAACATTTAGACAAGTATCAGGGACCTCCACCGGTAGCTGACTGATTTTTCCTTGGATAGTATACGAATCGGATGTTTGAACACTTAAACAAAACAAGGATCGACACATTACCACAAATGTCAGATATACATATGACATAGTCCTTCAAACAATGCCACCATAAGTTAGTATGTGTGTTTGCTTGCACCAGTCCGGATTAATGCCGTTTCTGCAGTGCTGGCCCACTGAGACATCATGCTGCAGTATAATATGAATACCCTACTCAGACACAGTATACGGACTCCGAGCCGACCAGTCCTTGCTTTAGCACCTTAATGTCGAGTAACAGGCAGGGTAACAACAAGTACAATCTTTTATGACGCGGCCGGGAATCGAACCCACAACCCTCCGCTCTTCGGATGAACGCTCTACCACTAAGCCACGAGGCGGTCTATGTGAAAAGTGAACAAACAAGCACGGGTATAGTGCAGACAAAGGATCATTACTAGGATCACTTTTGGGTGAACGTGTAACAGGGCTAATAGAGGCAACTCTGCAACTGACCATACAAGTCCAGTTCCCACCCTCGCCGAACTAGGCCAGAATTCCGGAGTTACATTTTGGTTGGACTAACGAGTAGATGGATAGTCCAATCAAAATCGCGCAACGAACTAGACATCCGGTTTGTAAACAACATGGATTTCGTAATAGCCACTGATGGCGCTACGATCGAGCCACAAAATTCCAGTCCAGTTCGGCAGGGGTGGGAACTGGACTTTTATAGTCAGTTACCGCCCTTGCCTCGGGAAGATGTCGACGTTTACCACTTTGGTGAGACCCAAGAGCACGGGTATATGGTGCTGACAAACCTAAAAACATAACCGGGACTGGATCCCATGATCATTGGTTTCTGGCATGCCCAAGGGACGCAACTCAGCACAGCGAATTGCGACGCCTTTCGCGGCTGAGCCTCCCTTGTTCCTAGGGCGATTAGAAGAAAGAAATGTAACTAGTAATTACATTTACAAATTATATCTGTATTTACTTTTGTTGAGAAGGGTTACATGACCTTCGTTAAAATACGTATTGCTCTAAGACCAACCCTGCCGTGCAGCGATTAAAAGTGGTATTGCCTTGCGTATTTAAGTACGAAAGCCTAATTGTGCCACGTTGGTTGCAATACAAATTCTTTTTAAATCGAAGTTTTATAATATTCCAATTATTTCTTAATTTTCTCAAAATAAAGAGTTTTTCCGTAAATTCGATTATATTTTCGTAATTTCAATTATTTTCTTGTAATTTCGATTATTTTCTCGTTATTTCAAGTTTATATCAATTTTTCGAGAAAATATTCGAAGTAAAGAGAGAAAAACTCTTTATTTCGAGAAAATAACTGAAATAACGCGAAAATAATCGAAGTAACGCCAAACAACTTTAAATGACGAGAAAGAACTCGAAATATTGAGGAAATAATGCTACTAAAGCGGCCGCATTAGGCTTTCGTAATTAAGCCAATGGACTCAAAAGAGAGAAACATTTTTAGCCTATCAGCGAGAATGTAACTCGAGGCTTGTTGTGCCTCCTGTGACTTACCATGGCATCTGACTCAATTATTGTTGAATTTGAAATATTCTGTTGTCATATTATGCAATAAAACAACTGTTGATCACCATCCAAGTCAATATCAGTTTCTTGGGTCCATAAAACATGCTATTGCCCTTGGTTAATAATTGATCATAATAATAATCTACATAGGCAAAGCCACATTCTGACACAAGGGGGGTGAAAGTTGAGATTAAATGGTACATCTTATCCCCAAATTGATTTCATAACATTTTGTATATTAAATCAATGTTAGTGAATAATGCTTGACTAAAAATATGTGGAGAAGCATTTTATGGCTCCATGTCCCTGAGGCGTTTCAGCAACGCCGTATGGTATCTATCAGTCCGAATCACTCGTACAGGGGACATTTCAAAAGAGCTGATATGTCCCTGCAGCATATGTGTTTCGGCGGTTGTATGGCGCCTATTCTGATACTTGGGTCCCTGTGTAATGACGGTAAATGTTCTGTGAGTAGTCTACCAATTCATCCGGAAAAAAAACTCCCAATGGACGGCTGTAACCTAGTACTCACTGTAGCCAGAATCAGCCCTAGGATAACCTTGTTCAGGGAGAAAATTCTTCCAAATAGCGGTTTATATGATACTATTTCTGCATGACTAGCTCGAAACGTCCTGCAGCTATGACTTGGATTACCAATATGATGGAATTAGTTTTTCGGACAAGCCTTTAGGGCGTTGTCAACATTTAGTATTCTAATATACTCTGTTGACGGAGTGGCGTAATTTGTACCCTTGGTTGTGTGTAAACGACCTATTTTACTGTAAAAGTAGAAGGCACGATAATGTGCCATCAGATATCTGCGTTTAAATTAGACTTCAAGGCTTATTGCTCTGGGTGCTCCTTGAGTTGAATCTCAAGTTCTACAACAGACTAATATATTATCGACGACACATTAATCACTTTGTGTCTACGATCGTTTTAAGAAGCCAAATGATACATCGACAATATATATATATAAAGCGAGATTGTCAGTAATTGGTTTACTGGTTCCGCCGACTCTCAAATACTTTAAAACGGAACAAAATAAGATCTGAAATGATTATTCTTTACCGCTGAATCCCCGCAATGGTTGTGCTTACAATTACTACAAGACAATAGGTTGCAATAGGTTTAACGACGGGACAAGCTTTACAAATACTGTACAAATGTCATACACATATTTAGATAACCGTTTAGATAACACAAACAAAGAATCTTCTACCGACTGCCGACCAGGATTTTCCTCGCAAAAAACCAGTATCAATGATAAAAAAACGTCATAAAATACAAAGATAAATACATGTCTGTATTATTGTAGTATATGATTGAGCCTGAAACGCGAAGGTTAACCAACGATTTGGTTCGTGCAGAACTACATCGTGAAATCAGTAACAACAAAAGAACAATGAATAATTAAGAAATTATACTCAAACATAAAGGACGAGGTTTAAAATCATAAAAGACAATGGGTCAAATACAAAATACAAATATGTGGCAGCAGTAATAAATATATGATCCTGGTACAAGAGTCAGCGCACTCATGAATGTCCAGAATTTGTCATACTTAAATGTCTGGAATGAGGCACGTGCACCGTTCTTTGAGCAAGGAATCAGTGTTCGAAGCAGGCAGAAAAGTCGATGCTTTCAAAAAGGTATCCCGTCCGGACCAGGAACGTCAACTCTCTATATAACTACAGCCAGCCTTCTAGAAAAATGCTACCTCGCGATGTAGTATATGTCCCGGAAGTGAAACCACGTCTCAAAACAAGCTCCTCGCGGCGAAGCTCTCTAATACCGGGAGGATAACGATAGTGTCAAGTAGTTGGACTGTAAACAACTAAGAGAGATCACTGTAATTAGCGAGCTGCCGTGTGGTTATCACCATAGGCCACAAGAACACATTTTATGAGAGTTTCGTGCAATTTGCTGCCTCTAACAATCATCAGAAATAACTTCCAATAATCTACTGCCACATAACATAATTAATATACTCTCTTAAAAACATGGGATCATGAAATAATCATGTTATGATTAGTCGCCAGACGAAAGGTCGGCTTTGAAAATATTCTATCAGAGATAGAACGTCGTCTACATTGTGATGAACGCCAAAGGGTTATTCGCATGCTTCAAACAGGTAGAACTCAGCGAGAGGTAGCCGTAATGGTTTGTGTGTCCAAGTCTGTCATTTGCAGTCTTTGGATCAGGTTTCTGCAGACACAAAATGTTAATGGTCGGCCCCGCACAGACCGCCCTTGGTCAGCAACACAAGTCCAGGATCGATTAATCCCAACAGCCAATTCAATTGCAGTTCATTTGCGCAAGGCCACCGGAGTTCAGGCCTGGCGCGATTAGAAATCGTCTGCATGCAGCTAATCTCATGCAGCTAATTGTATCCCCGTTAACACATTCTAACCAGACGCAAGTGACGTTTAGAACGTAGAAACTGGGGAAATTGCAGTTGGTATGGTGTAATGTTTTCAGGTGAGTCAAGATTCACTCTGGACTTTCTGGATAGACGTGGACATGTCTGGAGACGTCATAACGAACGACATGCGAACGTCAACATAAAGCAAGGCAACTTCACTAATTTGGATCTGTAATGGTATAGGACGGGATAACTATGACAGAAAAGAAAGCCTCTACATATTGTCCACAGAAGGTTCACTGGACAAGACTACCGACACAACATACTGCCACCAATATTTGTGCCGTTTGCGCGCCATACTGGTCCACGTCTTGTGACGGTAACGCTCGTGCCCACATCCACGTACCGTAAGTGACTACCTTCAGAAGCAAAATATCGCCAGAATGCCAAGGCCAGCCATGAGGCCTGAACCTTTCGTCCTAAGAGCACGTCTTGGACATGTTCGGGAGTTAGCTGAGCCAGGCGCTGCAAGAGAGGACAAGACTCCCACAAATTATGATTGAGAGATTGATTTGGACCATGCCAAGCAGTGGTAACGAAAGTTTGACCAATCGTGGGTTGTGTGACCCATTATTGATCCAGTCATCTCCCGCGTTCATCTTTCATACTACACACACCTGGAGTCTATCCTGGTTGCCTACACGCGCACAACACGCCGCCAACATGTTCTGTTGATTGTCATGTTACACACGTGCTGTTCCTAATCCATCCATCACCATCACTCGATGCCTCTTTGTATTGCTGGAATCATCTGTTATTTTCGAATATACCCTATATAGAGTTTTTAAGGGAGATAGGTCCACTCGAATATGTACAGGAACTCCTCATTAAGGTGCCCGGGACCCTCGTCTTACAAGATACAAAAGAGAAGTGGAATTTGGAGATTGAGACTAGTGGGCCGATCAAAGTCGACGTTAAACAATATACGATCACTCGCGAAAAAACACAAATTCATGTCACATTGTGACTCAGTCGTAGAGGCAGCTGAGTTGATGTTTAAACTATACCTCTCCACAGAATGAAAAACACGACGCTAAAAAATTACGAGTATAGGCAAGAGAAAATAGGTGTAATTACGTTTTCTAATTGGAAATAATGATTAAAGTGTATATATTGTCACCGCTAATACCAGTCCGAAAACGTCAAGGTTTTATTTCCATGGTTGTTGAAAACGTCGAATTTTCGCTGACACATTTATTGTCAATATCAGAATGAACTTAAACACACACCGATATTCATGAGCTGAAACTTTTGGGTTGGATAACGGAACATCGAGCAAAAACACGCAGGCTCTGTATTAATGGGCACGGATATGTAAGTCACTTGGATTTTCTTCATCTGATAATAATTTCCTGAACTCGCCGATGAACATCGACTTTCGGAACAGAAGATGGATGTCTTTGTTTTGCAACAATAAAATTGCAAAACTGTAGGACTGCATTTAATCAATGGTAAGGCCAGCTTATCGTTTGATCCATCGTACAGACAGAGCACAGGGACTAGTTACGCCACAGGTGGTCAACAAGATGGCCATTAAAGTGTCAGTGACCTTATCTTGTGGGTCTCGTTGGTGGAGCTTTGTAACCAGTGCCAGTGTACATCCTCTGTGGTTTCCAAGGTCATCGCTGGTATAAAACAATACATTATTGTATTGGGCGACGATGATTCCTGCTGATTTAAACCTCACCGATATTGCATGTACACACATTTTACAACATAGAATTGCCAGAATTGTGGTTGGTCGATGGAATATCTATATTAATCAAGTATGGCGTGTTCAGATAAGTTGAAAAGACAGACACGATTAGAAGTCGCAGAAGAAATGTGTCTACGCAATGTGTTATAACCATTTCATGTCTGGATAGTATTGAGCTTAGCATGCCTTCCTAGTGCCACTCGTCAGTTAAGTATTGCCAAGCTCACATTAAACCGATGGCGTGTTTGTTTACATTATGTGGTAGTAAGACTTTTGTTGGTCGCAGTTCCTTGGCCATGCGTTCTATATAACCCCACAAACACTCTATATGACACAACACATTACGCATATACATCAATACGAGCGAGCATGCAATTCAGTACCACAGTAGAACCAATAGGTCGAGTCAAAGAATGATGTTCTTAATGGGAAAAGGGGCGTTGGGGTCGCCCAGTTGTTAACGCGTTCGCTCGTCATGCTGAAGGCCCGGGTTCGACACCCCCCATGGGTTCAATGTGTGACGCCCATTTCCGGTGTCCCCTGTCGTGATATTGCTGGAATATAGCTAAGAGTGGCGTAAAATCCAACTCACTCACACACCCCTAATGGGAAGACGCAAACCAAAGGCTGACGAGATGAGATATCGGATGGACTATCGAGGACCACACGGACAAAATAACAAAACGACATTACCACAGAACGACTTTGAGATACCTTTTAGATGCCCCCGTACCTAAAGATTTACCCTATCGCACACATGTAGGAAGACATTATATTACCACCCTCTCTTCCCCCTTCCCCTAGCTGAAAATACGGAGAAGAGTTCGTCACAGAATGTAACCCGAGTGATATTGTTTGAAGTGCCATTGCAGAGGTTACGTCCACTGTCGAAGGAGGACGGCGTCGCCACATTTTGCATTTTTAACCGAGCCCAACTGTCGCTAAGGATGTTGTAATGTTTATGAGTTTACTTCTGATGATTGGTCGTGGCAGGAAAATGAAGCACTCATAAAATGTTAAGTGTTCGGGTGGCTGTGGAGTTTCTACCACGGCAGTTGGTAAAATTCACCCGCCTTGTATAGAGAGCTCCGCTGTGAGGAGCTTGTCGAGCCGGGGCTGTCTCGATTGCTCGAGGTGCTTGCGGGGGGTACAATTTCTGGAAAGCTGGCTGTGCCTATACAGGAGCGAGACGAGGGCTATTCGGGCCCCCCTTCTATGTCCTGTGCATTATCTACCTGCCCAGTGCGGACGGGATACCTATTTGTTACTGCATGTGTTCACACTCTGCATGTTGCGATTACTTGAAATTTGCAAATTTGACATTGCAAACGTTTTATGTTGCACGAGTATATCGTTTTGGTTTGGATTGTCAAGAACGAATTTCTCAATATCAGAAAGATCATATAGTTGCTCAGGGGCTAGAGATTGGTCAATATCATCTTTAAAATCATCATATTCATCAATGGAAAGTTATCCTTCATCAGTGCATCAATTAAAGGCACCGTGTTCGGTCTTATGGCAATACGATACCTTGAAACTTGTCGCATTTCTCCTGTTCTAAGGGGATAAACAATGTATTCTAGGGCTGGTCAAAAGGTTCCAAGCCTCACTTTCAACTATGGGCTTTAACAAAGTGAACTAGTCAATGCAGTACATTGTTTGAGTAATTCATTGCAAGTGTCTGTTGAGGCCGTTTGTATATTAGTGACAGCCAGTTGAACGTGATAGGGGTCCAAATGGACACAGAAATGGAGAAGAACGAGTACCGAGCATGCCATAAAGCTTTTGACTTCAGAGAAAAGTCCTCCCAAAGAAATTCATGACCATATGTACATTTGATATGCATATTCTTAACGGTCGTTTTCCAGGAGATATAAATGGCTCTTTTACCTGTTTTGCCAATAACGGTGCTAGTTTAGTTGATTATATTGTCTGTTCAACGGCATTGTTCGGTTCTATTGAGGATTTTTGTGTTCATACACGTGCAGAGTCTGATTATTTTCCTATATCATGTTCCTTAGTGATTCTCCATCGCTTCAACATTCAGAATCAGAGACTATACCAAGCTAGTTTGATAAATATGTCTGGAAGGAATCTCGGGCAGCAGATTTTATTGATACATTGAATGTGAATCTTAAAAAAATAGATGTAGACTATTTTAGTTCTCTTTGTAATCATGACACTTCAGAGGTAGCAGAGCTGTTATCTACTACCATTCATGATCAGCAGTGTGCAGGTGAAAATAATATGAAAGTAAAATGTCGAACTTCGAATGTGTGCACAAATGAAGCTTGGTATGATGACGAATGTCACTCATTAAAAACTGAGAAGTATATGTACCTTGAAAAGTTTAGGTTGTCAGGAAATCTTGATTTTTTGCATAGTTTTAGACGTACAAGAAATAAGAATAGAGAGGTTTGACGTTCTAAATCATCCGTCTATGCAAATACACTTGCTGTAGATATTGTCGACTCTAGTAAGCAAAATCCCAAAGCTTTTTGGTCTTATGTAAAGTCCATTATTAGAAATCCTAGTAATAAACGCCAAGGCGATATAAGCAGTAAAGCATGGATTGAATACTTTACTCAGGTGCTCAATATTCAAGACAATGTAACAGATACAGAATTCATGTCTTTTGTCAGTAGTTATATTAATGATATAGATAATTTGGAGATTGATGAGGGTATAAATGACATGATAAACCAGCCCATAACTGAAGAGGAGATCGTCTTTGCTATTTCATCTTTAAAAAATAATAAAGCACCTGGCCCTGACGGCATTCCCCCTGAGGTCTACAAATGCGGTCGGAGTATTTTGTTACCTTACCTTAAGATTTTGTTCAATTTCATATTTACGAAAGGGACATATCCTCCACAGTGGTCAAAGAGTATTATATTTCCTTTACATAAGAAAGGAAGTACAAGTGGTGTCTTTGATGGACATATGTGGGAAAATATTTACTTTTATTCTTAACAAAAGACTCAACGATCTTGTATGTTTTTATGACAAATTACCAGAGTGTCAGGCGGGTTTTCGCAAAGGATATTCTACAGTTGATAATGTTTTTACTCTTCAGTGCCTAATCCAAAAGTACTTGTCTAAATCAAAAGGTAGATTTTATTGTATATATGTTGATTTTCAAAAGGCTTTTGATTCGGTGAATAGAGATTTGCTATGGTATGTTTTATCTACAAATTGTATCAATGGAAAGATGTTGAATATGATACGTGATATTTATGCAAAAACAATAATAATTGCTTGTGTGAAACTTGATAACTTTTCTTTATCAGATTATTTCGAATGTCTTAGTGGAGTTAGACAAGGTTGCGTTTTGAGTCCTCTTTTATTTTCTATGTTTATCAATCAATTGGAAGACTCATTACAGACGTGTGGTGGTAGAGGCATATTTGTCGGAAGAGATTTCAATGATGTTTTTATTGTTGTATGCTGATGATCTATGTATATTTGATGACTCAGTTATTGGTTTGCAAAGAAAAATTAATGTTTTATCTTCTTTTGTAAAAAATGGGGTTTGAAAGTTAACTTAAAACTGAAATATTAGTTTTCCGAAATGGTGGAAAACTTAAAAATGTTGAAAAATGGTTTTATGATGATGTACATATAACGATAGGAACATATTATAGTTATTTAGGTGTTGTATTTTCAAACCGATTATCTTGGTCAAAATGTGTGCAAACTTTAGTCCAGAAAGCTCATAAAGCTCTTATTCCCATTAAGCAATTACACATTAAACTTAACTCCCTTCCTTTACCAATATTGTTTCAAATGTTTGATACGCAAATAAAATCCTTATTATTTAACTGTTCAGAAAACTGGGGAACTCACAATTGGAATGTTTTAGAAGCCATGCAAACTAAATTTTGTAAATATTTACTTGGTGTCGGGAAATCTTGTACAAATGTTGCAATTTTGGGTGAATGTGGACGCTATAAATTGTATTGTGAGGTGTACATTGTTTGAAATATTGGTGTAAACTAACCACTATGTCAAATGAAAGATATCCTGGACAAAGTTATAATATGATATCTAGATTAGATCAAGTAGGAAGAGTTACATGGGCTACTAACATTAAGAATATTTTGTCTTTATATGGTTTTTGGTTTTGTATGGGAAAATATTTATATGTGAGTTTTCACAAAGAGATAAAGAGTGTATATACAAACATGGCATTCACAAGATAATGATTATAAACATTTAGAATTTTATTCGTCACTCAAAACAGCATTTGTTATTGAACCGTATATTTTAAAAATCACTTGTAAAGAACTAAGAAGAATGTTATCACTATTAAGAATTGGAGAATTAAATATCATGGTGAATATTGGAAGAAAAAGTAATATTGATTTTAATTTTAGATTTTGTCCTTTTTGTAAGAACATCATTGAAACTGAATTACATTTTATGCTATCATGTCCATTATATGATGATATCAGACAGAAACACATTCCAACTATATATTATAAATCTCAGTTATTTAAGCATATAAGCTCAGGCAAGCTAACTGATCATGATTTACTTCAATGCTGTAAATATATTAGAGAGGCTATTGTATTACGTTCATCCCATTTGTAATACCTGTTTAATGTTGCACCAATATGTATATTATATATGTCAATATTTATTTGTACATGGGCCTGTGGCCTTTATACTGAATAAAGAAATTGAAATTGATTGCGGTGTATGGGGTATGTGTCGTAGATATTCCACTGAAAACTTTGGGCAGCTATGTTTAAGGCTGGGACAACACGCCTTGGTGATGACCCTTGGTTTGGACCTCCCTCAGCTTCCATCAGTGAAGATTCAATCAAGAAGACAGAAGAAACTTATACTGTCAGATGGACGTATTACCATTGCTGAACTTGGGGAAAACACAGGTCTAAGCCATTGATCCATTGAAACTATTATTTATGAACATTTACAGATTTTTAAGATGTTTGCTTTTTGGGTGCCAACGTTTCTAAATACTGATCTTAAAGGAAAAAGAACTGACATTGCCAGATAAATTTGGGAGGATTTCGTCAAATTCGAAAAGAGTATAGAAACGAGTGATGAAACATGGGTCTGCCACTATGGTCCCGAGTCAAAACGTCAATTCTCCGGTACCAAAGAAATTCAAGTCTTCACGATCAGTGAAGATAGTTATGGCCACTGTATTCTGGGTATGATCCTTGTTGATTACTTAGAAAGTCAAAAGATGTTTACCGGTGCCTACTATGCTGATATACTTCATCGCCTGAGAGTTTCTATCAAACAAATGTGGCGAGGAATGATGACTGCTTAAGTTCTACGACTTCATGACAATGTCTTTTCTCACACCTCTTGACTTGCAAAGGCTGCTGTGCCATAATGTGGGTTCGAAGAGCTTACTAACCCTCCATACTCGCCAGACCTGCACCAACTGCTTTCCACCTGTTTCCTAAACTGAGAGAACACCTTCAAGGAAAGCGCTATGACGACAACGATGACCTCAAAGCTGCCTTGAATTAGGGTGGCTTCAAAAACATTCTTCCTGGCAGGATTTGAAATGCTTCACTATTGATATAAGAAGTGTAAAAGCAGGGAGATTATGTTGAAAAATAATAATAAAAACACTTTAACAATTGTTGGTTCTTTTGACCAGCTCTCGCATAACACGACTTTTGACTTTTGCATCGATCTTCACAAGATCGTTTACAGAGATATTACTGATTGTTGAAGCCTTTCCATGTCGAAATTACACAGCAGCAACTACGACAGCAGACGATAAAGGGGATTAAAAGAAAAAGTTTTTTTATTCCAAGTTTATTTCAACACATAAATACTCATACTTGAATACAATACCGTCGCCATAATAACAAGAAACTCAAGGGGCTCGGCAAATGATCAACAGTTCTGTATTGCACTAAAGCAACAGGATTGTATCAATGAATTACGGGCTGAAAAGTAGTCAATCATAATCTGATCTTAGGTAATCACTATCGAGTAGTCAATAACTGACTTTGAGGGAGAAGGGTTGGCCCAGTCGTCTAAGGAGACGCGATTCGCTGTGCAGAGTTGCGTCCCTTGGGCGCTCCAGAAACCTGTGATTGTGGGTTCGAATTCCGGTTCGCCCCGATTATGTTTCTAGTTTTGTCAGAACCATACCCGTGCTCGTGGGGTTCACCGAAGTGGTAAACGTCTGAGACCTGCACCACTTCGGGCATTCCTCCCACATTAAGATGACATGCCGCGATATAACTGGAATACTGTTAAAAGCGGCGTTAAACCCAACTCACTCACTCACTGACCTTGAATTCTCACACATGTGTTTTGTACCAGTTTTTTCAATAGGTGTGTAAGAAAAAACAGATATCATGACAACATATTATCAACAGAAAAATGCCAGAATTACTTAGGTTTATATAGAGACACTTTACTGACGGGGGTCTTTCTTCAAGTGGCCTCATATATTATCCTGTCACGTCCTCGTGATCTCTTACTTATTCACTTGAACCATTAGGTCAAATACATGGAGCTCGTGTATATGGTACAATAACTCTGGTTGATTCACATGACCACATGTGACTGTCTGTCCAAATATAACTGGATGATTAACCTTGTTCAATGTGACGTCATGCTCATTAATCCTCTGGATCTAACACTGCGTACGGATACGTGTCTTGATGAATATCGCTCGTTTGTTTACATTTGTGTAAAAAATTATTATGCAAGCACAATACATATTTTCAAATGATATTAATGATACGGAAACATGCAAGTATAATAATCTCTTCATCGTGTCACCCTTAAATAATCGAAAAATAAGACGGGTGTTCATTCACTGAAGTAACTGAATTTTGTGCATGAGCAGTCTGCCACATTTATTGCCAAATAATTTTCAGACATGACGTACAGCTAGAAACACTCGCACATCGGGAAAGGGGGAGGTGGGTTAGCCTAGTGGTTAGGGCGTTCGCTCGCCACGCCGAAGACCCGGGTTCGATTCCCACATGGGTACAATGTGTGAAGCCCATTTCTGTGTCCCCCGCCGTGATATTGCTAAAATATTGCCAAAAGAGGCGTAAAACCATACTGACTCACTCACATCGGGAAACCCCTATTTGAAATGATTGGAAAAGTTTTGCAATAGTTTATCGGACAAGTAGGCATCGTGTAGATGTATGGGGCTTATTAAAAAGGGGTTCATGCTGCGTGACTTCATTTGCACATCTGTCGTATTTGTATTGTTATTTGGGTTGGTTTGTCACATCGATAACATTATCCATTATATGCTAAACAGCATATATTTTCTAAAATTGTGGCATTTGACACGGTGGATGAACATCGTATTCACAACATATTGTCGTTGATTTACATTTATCTGAGCAACTTGACTTTCGTTGTTTTTCTGCATATCGCTAACCAGGTCTTTCAGTTTTCGGGGGTGCTTATGACATCATCATTTGCATCCTGACGTCATAGCATTTCGGAGTGATGGCATGCATATATGAGAATTATTCACGTAGAATACATTATGAATTAAAATCTATTATCAAACATTCACAAGATCGGACATTCTCAGTAATCAGTGTTATCGACAACTTAAGGGCAGGTTCATGCAAAACTGAAACTACAATTTGCTTTCAATGTATCAGACAGATTAATATCCTAATGAACACTTCAAAGATTTCAGGGCACATATATCGATTTTCATGATTATACTACAAGAATTTGCAAAGAGCCAGAATACTCCATGGGCTATATCCGTTCGATTAAGGCCTAATATGTGCAAACTTTTGCTTGGATGCAAAAACATTTAGTTTATCAACATAAAAAATGCATCAATATCACGTTTGTAATTTCGCATACTTTAAGAACATCATAGTTTTTGTAAATCCTGTCCTGATTGTGGACAAATTTGTCTCTTATTTTCATAAAAATACTGCCCAAAACGACCCGATATATTCATCCGATGACGATGAACACAGCGGGTTACAGTAGACTCGTAGAACAAGACGTTTCTTTGGGGTATAACTTGATTGAGGATCCGCCAACCTAAAAACACAAATTCTCAGTAAAATGTTTATCTTGCAACCTTTTCAGTAAAAACTCAAGATAATCGATGTGGGAATAAAGGTGATTCAAGGAAGCGCCAAACGACAGCACATTTCTTTGTTTTTCAATCTACCGATCACCGAGACATACTTTTGACGACACGTTTTTATCATCTAACTGTTTTATTTTGCGTTCTGTTTACATCTGATGTGGTGTTCGATATACGCATGGACAAGAATGTTTGCACTGGGGTTTGTTGTCACAGTGCTACCCCGTCCCCTTGTTCCTGGACCGAACCCTTACAGAATAATGCAGTACGTATTTATCTTTTTTCATATTTGTTGATAAAATCTTGTATGTTGACTTTGCTATTTGGATGTTTTGTAAGTTTTTGTAAGGAATGGACTGACAAACATAGAGTTGCTTATGTGTATTTCAGGGTAGAAAAGACCTCAGAATTACAACCACGTGTTTTTCTTCAAATTGCACCAAGATTGGGGTTTTCAGATATGCATGTATATACCCACAAGGCAAAGAAACTGTGATGTTGTTTATCACCAGGGGATTTGTTTCGAAGAAAATATCTGTAATGGAAATAGTAATGAATGTGGTCCCTAAGGAGTTTTCTAAAACTTATTTCCTGAACCAATAAACAAATTCAAATCCTGAGTGAAAATCTGGTTAATCAGAGTGAGTGAGTGAGTTTGGTTTTACGCCGCTTTTAGCAATATTTCAGCAATATCACCGCGGGGGACACCAGAAATGGGCTTCACACATTGTACCCATGTCGGGAATCGAACCCGGGTCTTCGGCGTGACGAGCGAACGCTTTAACCACTAGGCTACCCGACCGCCCCTGGTTAATCAGAAATGAGAACCAGATTGTATTGGAACGGAAAGCACTAAGTCTTGTAATTTGAGATATCACTATATTATTTTTTCACAAACCACATAAAAATTGTTTCCACTTTTACACACTGTCTACGTTGAGAGTTCAGGTTAGAAAAGGCCGCTGCACCCAATGCTTGTGGTAAAAGCCGAGATAAGGTGATCGGCTGGTTATAATGCGTAACCTAGGAAACAGGTTGTCGTGGTGCTGCGACAGTGTGGATGGTTGTTCATGCTTCTAACCGCTAGTTTACATTATCCAGACGCGGTTCACCTTGATATCGCTAGAATATTACTCACTGTGGCGTACACATAATTCACCGACTCACATTTACTTTCTCAACAATTCAGATTATACCTGTCTGGCTGTGTGGTATTACTGGCTGGCTGGTATTAAAGGCATTCGGTGCATTGCAATCACAGTGTCATTTCAGCCAGCATTCAGGAGTATCCATATTAGAATTAATTTCACTAGTTTCACTCGTTCCCATGACTATCATGTCACCGACACAATTTTGACGGGAGTTCAATATCTAATTTTACTAATATTCAAATTTGTGTAAACCACAAAAAGCCTTTCTCAAATCCCAGACGTCATACTGTGGAGGATATCGGTCGGTATGAGGTTTACAGTGCAGTTATATACTATCAGTACTGCTTACATTATTATGTAGGAAACGGAATTTGTCGCGTTGATCCGAATGGTATTATAAGACAATACCTGGCTACGTCACAGTGACGCATGGGCATAACAAGATGCTCGGTGTGAGCCTCCATTGTTCTGATTTTGTTTGTTTCATCAAGGGACAATCCATAAAATTGCGACTACACAACTTATATAAATAAACCAACGAACTGGTGATGGAGAGGTTTTAACAGACATGCTGGAACGTGACGTGGTCCTGTAACGATATCATTCATATTTACTATATGGCGTATCTTCAAAATATGTCTGGCTTAAATTCACACACGCACAAATTGGTTCGGATTCCTGTCTCTGTACCACGGCCAATTCCACTTTATAGATGACACGCTGTAGAACCGGTGACGTTGGCATTTAACTCTGCTCTTGAGAGCGTCATTTTGCCATTTTATATTGATCCTGAAGGTGACTCTGGCATACTTGAGTATTTTATTAAATCCTATTTAGTTTCCGCTATTGCGGTCTGACATGGAAGTTACCCAATCTGCCTCCCCGCAGTGGGTATTACGCTGTAAACAGTCTGGCTTGTAATCCTTAGTGTTTCGCGGTGATGCTATCGTTCGTACAATTCCACCAACGTGTTATAACGACATCATCCATATGGATGGAATATAGGAAGAAGGATGTAAAGTCAAAATAATATTTTTGTCACACTGGCATAGTTAGCCTTCATTGAAGTGAAAATATAAATGACATCTGGAAAGGTTTGATGAACAACGTCAGAAACAGATCATTGTGAAAGACAATTAGTTATTACTGCAAAAATGTTGGACTGACGTCAGACAGAACATTAGAATAGTAAGTGGTACCCTGTTTCTTACCAGGGACTGTTAGACTCTCAAATCATCATACACTGTATCTGTTAATTTGGTGTCTTTATGTCTGGGATGCACCGATAGAGTAAACACTGCCGTATAGAGTGGACAAGAAACTCACAAAAATGAAGAACACAACGTTTAAGAATTTGTCGGAAGATCTTTCACTTAAACAAATTGAAAACAGGACGTATGATATAGGATGCAGAATGTGGGATGTGGGATCAGGCCATGATGTGGGTTATGTGAGATGCAGGTGTTTTGTTGTTTGGAGAAGGAGATGCTAAATAGGATGCTGTTGGGCCTGGGGTGAAGGATGTTGGATGCGGTAGGTGGCACGTAAGAGGTGTCATGCGGCATGTGGGATGCAGTATGTGGTATGTGAGAGGTGACATGCAGCATGTGGGATGCGGTAGGTGGTATATGAGAGGTGGCATGCAGCATGTGGGATGCAGTAGGTGGTATGTGAGAGGGGTCATACAGCATGTGGGATGCGGTAGGTGGTATGTGACAGGTGGCATGCAGCATGTGGGATGCAGTAGGTGGTATGTGAGAGGTGGCATGCAGCATGTGGGATGCAGTAGGTGGTATGTGAGAGGGGTCATACAGCATGTGGGATGCAGTAGGTGGTATGTGAGAGGTGGCATGCAGCATGTGGGATGCAGTAGGTGGTATGTGAGAGGTGTCATACAGCATGTGGGATGCAGTAGGTGGTATGTGAGAGGTGGCATGCAGCATGTGGGATGCAGTAGGTGGCACGTAAGAGGTGGCATGCAGCATATGGGATGCAGTAGGTGGTATGTGAGAGGTGGCATGCAGCATGTAGGATGCAGTAGGTGGTATGTGAGAGATGGCTTGCAGCATGTGGGATGCAGTAGGTGGTATGTGAGAGGTGACATGCAGCATGTGGGATGCAGTAGGTGGTATGTGAGAGGTGTCATACAGCATGTGGGATGCAGTAGGTGGTATGTGAGAGGTGTCATACAGCATGTGGGATGCAGTAGGTGGTATGTGAGAGGTGGCATGCAGCATGTGGGATGCAGTAGGTGGTATGTGAGAGGTGGCATGCAGGATTTGGGATGCAGTAGATGGTATGTGAGAGGTGGCATGCAGCATATGGGATGCAGCAGGTGGTATGTGAGAGGTGGCATGCAGGATTTGGGATGCAGTATGTGGTATGTGAGAGGTGGCATGCAGCATGTGGGTGCAGTAGGTGCTATGTGAGAGTGGCATGCAGCATGTGGGATGCAGTAGACGGTATGTGAGAGGTGTCATACAGCATGTGGGATGCAGTAGGTGGTATGTGAGAGGTGTCATACAGCATGTGGGATGCAGTAGGTGGTATGTGAGAGGTGGTATGCAGGATTTAGGATGCAGTAGGTGGTATGTGAGAGTTGGCATGCAGCATGTAGGATGCAGTAGGCGGTATGTGAGAGGTGTCATACAGCTTGTGGGATGCAGTAGGTGGTATGTGAGAGATGGCATGCAGGATTTGGGATGCAGTAGGTGGTATGTGAGAGGTGGCATGCAGCATGCGGGATGCAGTAGGTGGTATGTGAGAGGTGACATACAGCATGTGGGATGCAGTAGGTGGTATGTGAGAGGTGTCATGCAGCATGTGGGATGCAGTAGGTGGTATGTGAGAGGTGGCATGCAGGATTTGGGATGCAGTAGGTGGTATGTGAGAGGTGGCATGCAGGTTTAGGGATGCGGTAGGTGGTATGTGAGAGGTGGCATGCAGCATGCGGGATGCAGTAGGTGGTATGTGAGAGGTGACATACAGCATATGGGATGCAGTAGGTGGTCTGTGAGAGTTGGCATGCAGCATGTGGGATGCAGTATGTGGTATGTGAGAGGTGTCATACAGCATGTGGGATGCAGTAGGTGGTATGTGAGAGGTGGCATGCAGGATTTGGGATGCAGTAGGTGGTATGTGAGAGGTGGCATGCAGCATGTGGGATGCGGTAGGTGGTATGTGAGAGGTGGCATGCAGCATGTGGGATGCAGTAGGTGGTATGTGAGAGGTGACATGCAGCATGTAGGATGCGGTAGGTGGTATGTGAGAGGTGGCATGCAGCATGTGGGATGCAGTAGGTGGTATGTGAGAGGTGGCATGCAGCATGTGGGATGCAGTAGGTGGTATGTGAGAGGTGGCATGCAGCATGTGGGATGCGGTAGGTGGTATGTGAGAGGTGGCATGCAGCATGTGGGATGCGGTAGGTGGTATGTGAGAGGTGGCATGCAGCATGTGGGATGCGGTAGGTGGTATGTGAGAGGTGGCATGCAGCATGTGGGATGCAGTAGGTGGTATGTGAGAGGTGGCATGCAACATGTGGGATGCGGTAGGTGGTATGTGAGAGGTGGCATGCAGCATGTGGGATGCGGTAGGTGGTATGTGAGAGGTGGCATGCAGCATGTGGGATGCGGTAGGTGGTATGTGAGAGGTGGCATGCAGCATGTGGGATGCAGTAGGTGGTATGTGAGAGGTGGCATGCAACATGTGGGATGCAGTAGGTGGTATGTGAGAGGTGGCATGCAGCATGTGGGATGCAGTAGGTGGTATGTGAGAGGTGGCATGCAGCATGTGGGATGCGGTAGGTGGTATGTGAGAGGTGGCATGCGGCATGTGGGATGCGGTAGGTGGTATATGAGAGGTGGCATGCAGCATGTGGGATGCAGTAGGTGGTATGTGAGAGGTGGCATGCAACATGTGGGATGCGGTAGGTGGTATGTGAGAGGTAGCATGCAGGATTTGGGATTCAGTAGGTGGTATGTGAGAGGTGTCATACAGCATGTGGGATGCAGTAGGGGGTATGTGAGAGGTAGCATGCAGGATTTGGGATGCAGTAGGTGGTATGTGAGAGGTGACATGCAGCATATGGGATGCAGTAGGGGGTATGTGAGAGGTGGCATGCAGCATGCGGCAAATGTGATGTAAGATGCAGAAAGTGGGATATGGAATATGTGATGTGTGGGATGTGGGATATGGGATGCAGGCAGTGGAATGTGGGATGTGAGAGGCGGGATGCAGAACTAAAGATGCGGGATGCGGGGTGTTGGGTGTGGAATGTGGAATGTGAGTTTCGGGGTGTTGGATGTGGGATGCGGGATGCAGCTGTGGGGTGTGGGATATGGAATGTGGGATGTGGGGTGAGGGGTGTCGGGTTTGGAATGTGGAATGTTGGGTGTGGGGTGTGGGGTGTAGGATATGGGATGCGGAATGTGGGGTGTGGGGTGTAGGATATGGAATGTGGGGTGCGGGGTGAGGGGTGTTGGATCTGGAATGAGGAATGTTGGGTGTTGGGTGTGGGGTGAGGGATGCGGGATGCGGGATGTGGGATATGGAATGTGGGGTGTGGGGTTAAGGGTGTTGGGTTTTGGAATGTGGAATGTTGGGTGTGGGGTGTGGGGTGTAGGATGAGGGATGCGGGATGCGGGATGTGGGGTTTGGGGTGTGGAATGTGGAATGTGGGGTGTGGAATGTGGGGTGTGGGATTTGATATGCGGGGTATGGCAGTCTGTTTTGAGCTGTTGGATATGAAAGGTGTGATGTCTGCTGTGTGCTGTGTGGTTTGACGTGTGATGTGCGATGGGGGTGGGGCATGTGGCGTGTGTGGTATGTGGCGCGTGTGTGTGTGTGGCCAGGATGGGTTTGGGGGTGGGTACGTGTGGTGCGGGATTCGGAGTGTGTGGGATGTGGGGTGTGGGATGCGGGATGTGTGGTGTGTGGTGTGTGGTGTGTGGTGTGTGGTGCGGGGTATGGCAGTGCGATTTGAGCTGTGTGATGTGGAATGTGTGGTGTGTGGTGTGTGGTGTGTTTGTGGTGTGTTGTGTGATGTGTGGAGTGTGGGGTGGAGATTTGGGATGTGGAATGTCTGGTGTGGGATGCGGGATGTGAGGGATGAAGCGTGTGGGGCGTGGGCTGAGGGATGTGGGATGTGTGGTGTGTGGTGCGTGGTGTGGTGTGGGCTGAGGGATGTGGGATGTGGGATGTGTGATGTATGGTGTATGGTGTATGGTGTGGTGTGTGGTGTGGGCTGAGGGATGTGTGGTGTGGTGTGGTGTGGTGTGGTGTGGTGTGGTGTGGTGTGGTGTGGTGTGGTGTGGTGTGGTGTGGTGTGGTGTGGTGTGGGGTGGGGTGGGGTGGGGTGGTGTGGTGTGGTGTGGGGTGGGGTGTGGAGTGGGGTGTGGTGTGGGATGAGGGATTTGTGGTGTGTGGTTTGTGATTTGAGAGGCGGGATGTGGCAAGTGTGATGTGAGATGCGGGAAGTAAAAGTAAAAGTAAACCAAACATAAGTTTTACCCGAATAGTATTTAAAACCAATGCGTATAAAATAACAAAAGACACAGTGTAGGTTAAATGCTGCTCCCAACAGACATACATGGACATATCGATGTTCTGCGTGAAATATGACTCAAGGACAATGTAATCACTCATGGAAAATTATCAACGTACTGTGAAATGTGTGTCTCCTGTTTAAATGACTGTGTCACGAACACCGTCAACACACGGTCATTATCAAGAACGAGGTATTGGCCTCGGGTTTTATTCTTTAACATTGACGGTGCCGTAATGGCTAACTGAGGTTTTATCTGTCACTGTATGTTTGTCAAGAATGATATCACCAGTTTCAAAATTAATTCGTCTTTGGCTGAGAGACCTTTGGGCTCTGAACCTCTTTCAATACGAAGGTTGAAAACTGACAGAAAATCTTTACACATACAATGGATGCCTAGAGACGTGGATTCCTCTTAAAGAAATATAAATTCTGTTAGCAGTTGTTCTGCCTTTCCATCTTATTAAATATTTAAAGATGCAAAGTCAAAGTGTCAAGAAATAACTATTTCATCATGGTCTACTTGCTGTAGAAAACTAATTCCAATGTGGATGCGGGATGCGGGATGCGGGATGCGGGATGCGGGATGAGGGATGAGGAATTAAAGATGCTGGATGCGGAAAGCTTGATGCGGGATCAAAGATGCGGGATGTGGAATGTGGGATGCGAGATGTGAGATGCGGGATGCGGGATTAAAGATGCAGGACGCGGGGTGCGGGATGCGGGATGTGGGAGTAAAGATGCAGGATGTCGCATGCGGGATGTGGAATGTGTGATGTGTGATGTTGGGTTCGCAGTGTGTTGTGTGGGATGTGGGAGTTGATATCAGGGATGTGAGATGTGGAATGTGTGATGTGTGATGTTGGGTTCGCAGTGTGTTGTGTGGGATGTGGGAGTTGATATGAGGGATGTAAGATGTGGAATGTGTGATGCGGAAAGTGGAATGTGGGTGCAGGGTGTTTGATGCGGGGTGTGTGATGTGTGATTTGAGATCGGGGAATGTGTGATGTGTGATGTGGAATGGTGGATTTGAGATGTGGAATGTGGGGTGTGGGATGTGGGATGTTTGTTTGTTTGTTGCTTGACGGCGACCTGTAAATAATAGAGTCTGGACCAGACAACCCAGTGATTCATATCATGAACATTGATCCACGAAATTGGAATACGATGACATGCATCGACCCAGTCAGCGAGCCTGACCACCCGATCCTGTTAGTCGCCTCTTACGATAAGCATGGGTTGCTGAAGGCCTATTCTAACCCAGTTCTACACAGGTTGTGATGTGGGACTCGGAAAGTGGAATATGGAATTTGAGAAGCGGGATGCAGAAACGGGGTGCGGGGTGCGGGGTGCGGGGTGCGGGGTGCGGGGTGCGGGATTAAAGATGCGAGACGCGGGAAGTGGAATGTGGAATTCGGGATGTGAGATGTGTGATATATGATGTTGGGTGTGGGATTTGAGAAAGGGGATGTGGAATGTGTGATCTGTAATTTGTGATGTGTGATGTGGCATGTGGGATTTGAGCTGTGGGGTGTGGTTTGTGGGGTGTGGGGTGTGTGATGTGGGGTGTTGGGTGTGGGGCATGGTGTGTGGTGTGTGGTGTTTGGTGTTTGGTGTGTGGTGTGTGGTGTGTGGTGTGTGGTGTGTGGTTTGTCCGGTGTGAGATGTGGAATGTGGGATTTGAGATGTTGGATCTAGAATGTGTGATATGGAATTTGATTTGCGGCATGTGGCAAGTGTTATGTGAGATGTCCGATGTGGAATGTGGGATGGGGGACGTGGGATGTGGGATGCGGGATGCAGGATGGGGGTTTAAGATGCAGGATGTGTGATGTGTGATATGCGATGTGTGGTGTGATGTGTGGTGCGGGAAGTGGAATGCGAGATTGTTTTCTGCGTGTCGAGCGGTGGTGCATGGTGCGGGGTGACGGATGAGGGGTGCTGGGTGAGGGGTGCATGGTGAGGGGTGCGAGGTGCGTGATGAGGGTTGCGTGATGAGGGGTGCATGGTGCGGGATGCGAGGTGCGGGATGAGGGGTGCATTGTGCGGAGTGCATGGTGCGGGGTGCGAGGTGCGGGATGAGGGGTGCATGGTGCGGGGTGCATGGTGCGGGGTGCGAGGTGCGGGATGAGGGATGCATAGTGCGTGGTGCATGGTGCGGGGTGCGGAATGAGGGATGAGGGGTGCGAGATGAGAGGTGCGTGATGAGGGGTGCATGGTGCGAGATGAGGAGTGCGAGATGAAGGATGCGGGTGCGTGATGAGGGTGCGGGGTGCGAGGTGCGGGATGAGGGGTGCATGGTGCGGGGTGCATGGTGCGGGGTGCGAGGTGCGGGATGAGGGATGCATAGTGCGTGGTGCATGGTGCGGGGTGCGGAATGAGGGATGAGGGGTGCGAGATGAGAGGTGCGTGATGAGGGGTGCGGGGTGCGAGATGAGGAGTGCGAGATGAAGGGTGCGGGTGCGTGATGAGGGTGCGGGGTGCGGAATGAGGGATGAGGGGTGCGAGATGAGAGGTGCGTGATGAGGGGTGCGGGGTGCGGAATGAAGGATGAGGGGTGCGAGATGAGAGGTGCGTGATGAGGGGTGCGGGGTGCGAGATGAGGAGTGCGAGATGAAGGGTGCGGGTGCGTGATGAGGGTGCGGGATGAGGGGTGCGGAATGAGGGGTTCAAAACCAGTTTCAAAATTAATTCGCCCTTGGCTGAGACCTTAGGGCTGTGAACCTCTTTCAGTACGAAGGTTGAAAACTGACAGAAAATCTTTACACATACAATGGATGCCCAGAGAAGTGGATTCTTTTTAAAGAAATAAAGTATGTTTGTAGTTGTTCTGCCTTTCCATCTTATTAAATATTTAAAGATTTAAAGAAATAAATATTTCATCTGGGTCTTCATTCTGTGGAAAACTAATTCCAAAATGTGACATTCTGTTCCTTTACTCTGTGCAGAGATTGAGTCTTTAGACATATCAAGCTATTTGTCAGCAAGCTTTGACGTTCATGCAGTTTGGCCCCCACTCTATGAAGAGTCATACTTCAATGAAGTCAATTCTTACATAATGTATGTTTTACAAAATGCTAGAGATGATACATAGAGTGTTAGAGACGTCCCATTCATTTCACATTTAAACATTCAAATTACTTTTGAGTTTATATTATAGATTAAAGGCGCCGAACATCACCTGATAGAGAACACACAGTGCTTTACGGTGTCACGTGAACATCATACTTCTAAATTCATTGTAAAGGGCAAGGTCCTGCTAGAACTTTTTGGGTTGGTTTGTTGTTTAACGCAGCACTCAGCACTATTCCAGCGGTCTGTAAATAATCGAACCAGACAATCCAGTGATTAATGTCATGAACATCGATCCCCACAACTGGGATCGATGACATGTATAAACCAAGTCAGCGACCCAACCACCCGATCCCGTTAGTCGCCTCTTACGACAAGCATAGCCGCCTCTTACGGCAAGCATGGGTCTCTGAAGACCTATTCTACCCAGAATCGTCACGAGTCGTCATAATGGGAATGATGCAACCATTTCCGCACAAAACCTATGCCATTCGATGTGTATTCTGGCGTGCACAGACTGATGTATGTAAAATATTATTTTATTTAACGTACATCTTATTTGACAACTGCCTTTTACGTTCACGAATCAGCTGAACGTCCCATTTTGTGGTTAGGCATGAGTCATCAAATATAAAGTCTGTTAAAATCAATTATACGACAAAACAGACAAAAATAGAATCGAAATAAAATATGTCTAGACATCATTTGTTGTTTATCTCTAGATCTTATTTCTTAAATGACCACATAGTCGGTGCAGTCAATTCACTGGCAATGTAGGGGAGACTACTCTAACGGCCTCGTTGTTTAACCTTAAGATTCACTGACGAGAACCGGTCATAAAATCTATATTTCTAAACTTTTCAAGGCGGCTCATTTCTGGAGCACGGAATATCCAAAGTAAAGGTTATGCTTTCTTACCTTATTCAGTAGGAATTGAAACCACTGAGGTTTTGTCATCACAATGCCAGTGCTCGTGGGTTTTATCAAACAGGTCATCTTGCTGCCTAACGTTCTTTTTTGTTACTACTATTACTACTACTACTACTACTACTACTACTACTACTACTACTACTACTACTAGGGGTGGTCGGGTAGCCTAGTGGTTAAAACGTTCGCTCGAAAACCGGGCTCGATTCCCGACATGGGCACAATGTTTGAAGTCCATTTCTGGTGTCCCCCGCCGTGATATTGCTGGAATAATGCGGCGTAAAACGATACTTACTCGCTCATTTACTTGTTTTTATGCCAGTGCTCTTTCTGTCTAACGTTGTTTTTCGCTCCCACTTAACCTGACACGACATGGTCATATAGTTTTCCAAAAGACGTTAAATACCACTCACCAACCATGGCATAACTCGTTAACAATTTGTTGTGTCTTGCAGTCGTTTCCCGGCATGTCAGTTAGACCAAACCAATACCTCATCGAAAAGATCATTTGCTGAAAACATCTACATGCGTTGATGCCTCAACGGGAAACCCTTCACATTTTACGCCCGCTTCATTATTCCCAAAACTGAGCCACTCTATTCTTTCCACTCACTGCACCTCCAGAACACAGTAGATTCTTACGAAACCAGTTCTTATATTACTGTCAGTAATATTCGTCTTCTGCTGGCCAGCAGACAAATACGTATTTTCTGTTTCAATCAGACACGACATTTAAATGATCTGAAGGCTTCTAGCAATCATACAAAAATTGGAATTAAAGTGTCTTCCTTGTGTCAGTTCCTAAATATATGTGTCGAATAATACAGTGAGTGAGTGAGAATGGTTTAACGCCGCTTTTAGCAATATCACGGCGGGGGACATCAGAAATGGGCTTCACACATTGTACCCATGTCAGGAATCGAACCCGGGTCTTCGGGGCTTTAACCACTAAGCTACCGACCGCCCCGCGGTTATAAATATGCTTAACAAATGTCCCTAGTACAGCGCTTATCTAACCCCTCAACATTTGCTATAGGTACTGAGCCGTGTCAAACTGCTGTGAAACTAGAGGATAACAACTTGTAAGGTGTGTACGTTTGGTTACTTATCAGGAAATGAGCTTCAAAAGCTTGCGTTCCTTAGCAGTGATAACTTATATTCGTGTGACAACATAGTCACATTCAGGCAAAACGTGGACGCTCTATAGTAGAATACTTCCCCATCATTCTATGTTACGTACCGTGAAGATTCCGGGTTAGAATTAGTCTTCAGCAACCCGTGCTTGTCGTAAGAGGCGACTAACGGGATCGGGTGGTTAAGCTCGCTGCATGTCATCGTATCCCAAAGGCGTAGATCGATGGTCATGTTGTCGATCACTGGATTGTCTGGTCCAGACTCAATTATTTACAGACCGCCGTCATTTTGCTGGAATATTGCTGAGTGCGGCGTTAAACAACAAACAAACAAACATTCTATGTTACAGTCAATGTGCAAAAGGATTGTAGTTTTACTTAGGCAAATTACAAAATGCCTAAATATATCAGTTATTTAAAAAATTGACTGAAACTTCTATCCATTTATTTTGTTATGATAACGAAGTCGAAACATTTTAAACTTTAATTTCATCACCCATTGACTGAAAATGATAGGATCAAAAGAATACGAAAGTCAATGTATATATTTTATATTTATTGGCTTCTTATCCTCGCATAATTAATCTATTGTGATGTTTTTACGCCCTTTTGAACTTCTTAATAATTTTAGTCAATTTGTCAATTAAATGGACAGATATTTCAAACAATTTTAAAATGATATTTAGGCATTTTGTAAATTGCCTCAGTGAATCACATGTCTCACATTGACTGATTTTACACATTTACTGTTACATATATGCCAGCAGTCGAAAGAATGTGGGGTTACACGGACGTAACGGGATGATTTCAACAGATTTGAAACGAGTTAACGATGTGAAGTTAGGTAACAAGTGAATTTGAAATGAAATCTTGTCTGAAATCGTAACATCAAATGATGAAATTATTAAAACTCTTTATTGATCACAATATTTCCCACTCAACACCAGTACTAGATCATTTCAGTTACGAGAAAAGTAGGGGATTTGATTCATTTGACGCTAAAATGCTTGTATAGTTGATAAAACCAAAGAGTTACATTGTTATTTTCTTCTTACAATGATCCGGAGGTTACTGTGTTCTACATAACAAAAACGACAAACACTATTTTTTATAACCATAACAAATCTGTGCTCAAAGCAATTGCGACTATATTATGAGTATGTGGTTATGAATTACTATTAAATAGTCATCACACCAGATGTTCGCGAAGGCACCCGTCACAAATACATGTCAATTGTTCACCAAATGTCCACGGGAACATATTGTAAGTCAATATAAGGACTTTCATCAGGAATCGTGTTTTTGCGTGATGCGTCCAATTTGAAAATGTCCCCAATATGTATACCATGTAATTTGTTGAAAGGTTTACTGAGGTCTTATGAAATTGTCTTTATTCGTCCAGAAGGCGAGGTTTCTGGACTTACAGGGTCCGAATTAACGAGGTTCAACTGTATTCGTGTAGACCATAGTATAATCCTCACTAAACAGATGTGACATACTGTAAAACGGCTTTCTTAAAATACATTTGCCACTTCATTTGTAAAAGCTACAAACTAAAAAACATTCTGGCTGTTTTATGATCTTAAATATCAGATGCTCAAGTGCGTCGTCTTAAAAATTGTTTATTTTAGAAGAAATCCTAGAAAATCAATTCGTGTTTGTCTGTTTTGGGAGAAATTAATTAAATTAAGGGCTCAAAGCTCCAATTAATTAACTTAAAGGCACTAAGCTCAAACTGTGTTAAAGGATGATGACCCAAAGGAGATGTTATTTAGAAATCCCTGTGGTCATTATTGTGAGAACAAAAAGAATAATGTATAACCTTAATTGTCACATGATTCATGTCCGTGTGTATTAATCAGGTTATGCATATCGCATTAATGGCTGTTAAGACCCGTGACGATCTGGCTTTGAATTATTCTCCATCAACTCATGTTTGTCGTAAGAGGCGACTAACGGGATCGGGTGGTCAGGCTTGATGACTTGGTTGATGCATGTCATTGTATCCCAATTGCGTGGTTCGATGCTCATGATGTCAACCACTGGATTGTTGGTCCAGATCGATTATCTACAGACAGACGTCATATAGCTGGAATATTGCTGAGTGCGGCGTTAAACAAACAAACCAACAAATGATGTTTTTGTTTTTAGCAAACACCAACTGGCGTTTTGGATTATATTGTTATTCTACCAAGAGTCACTTCAGTCGCCCGTCGTGAAGGAACTAAAATTCATTCCAAAATGGCGTTATTCCTGAAATCGTCAGTTATGTGATTAATGATCACGACGAGGATGTTATTGCCAGATTTCGTCCACAAACAGCATAACGCCAACTGTTTCACACTGGTTCAAAATCAAAATCTAAGGAATGTTGACAATCGAAAATGACATTCAACTCATCAGGCATCAGGCATCTGTTGCCAGTCAGACGTACGAAGAGGCAATAATACACATTCATTTACTGTTCAAGCAACACTCTTCATTTGCGTTCCAGCGTGAGTAACAATATCAATATCTTCTCAAACAATCTGATGTTGCGGTTTCTGAGACGGTTGTACAGTATATTAAATAGCTCACAGCGTGATGATGCGAGGTCCTACACAGGTGGAAGACGTATACGCAGGTGTGCTTCCCACGAGCATCTGAAGGGCACAGACATACAAAACATAACAATCAAGCTGAATCTCGAAACCAGAGCGAATTAGTGCACCTAAGGCAAATGAGTCATTTGTTCATTTAATATACACTCACAAAATAACAGTAATATTAAAATCACTGGCACTGACGCCACACTACATTTCCACATACATTTAACAAACTTTATATGATTTTGTGATTATAGAACAGTTGCATAGTATGTCACTTTCTTGTCAATGAGAGTGATGAAACCTGGATTTGTTATTTGACTGCAATTTTAAGATAAATGTGCTTACATGATAACAAAACAAAATTAATCAGGATTGTAATGATAAATAATGCTTCTCATTGTTGAATCTAGTAACTTATATCCTTTAAGGATCTCGCACTGTGTGCTTGTTACTAGTACTTTGAAGTAGATTGTTTTGTTATCTAGTTATAATGATGAGTACCAGTGTACGGTTCTATGTGATAGAGTTAGTGAGTTGGGTTTAACGCCGCTTTTAACAGTATTTCAGTTATATGTGGGAGGAAAGCCGGAATTGATGCAGGTCTCAGATGTTAACCACTTCGGTGAAACCCACGAGCACGGGTATGGTGCTGACAAACCTAGAAACATAATCGGGGCGAACAATCATAGGTTTCTGGCGTGCCTAAGGGGCGCGACTCTGCACAGCGAATCGCGGCGCATTGGGCGGTTGGGCCCCCCGTGCCCCCTATGTGATAGAAGGACAATGACATAATGGTCTTTAAGTACACAAACTACACACGCAGAACAATATATACCTGTATAGCCAAGTGTATGTGAATAGGTGTATTCCTATAAGATATAAGGTTCCGAAACTTTTCTAAGGATGGAGTGAGTGAGAATGGTTTTACGCCGCTTTTAGCAATATTCCAGCAATATCACGGCGGGGGACACCAGAAATGGGCTTCACACATTGTACCCATGTCGGGAATCGAACCCGGGTCTTCTGCGTGACGAGCGAACGCTTTAACCACTAGGCTACCCGACCGCCCCTTTCTAAGGATGGACCAAACCCTAGCGAAAACATGACAAGATACTAGTGTTTCGTTCAGGTGGTTATGGTGAAACTCGTTATAGGGATTATTTACAAAGATAAACTAATTAATTAAGCGTTCCATCGTACCCTATCGGACCAAACGTATAGCTGTTGGGAAAAGGGATGCACGGGTATTCATAGACGTTAACATTTACAGTTAAATCCGCTTTATTAAAACATTTAGCGAAATTCGGCATTGTGCCCTCTGTTGCAATTGTCAAGTTGATATTCGAATGTATACTACTGCACTTTTGTCAGATGAGTTGTAGATATTCCGACACATTACATTACTAGTGGAATACAACTTGTTTATTGGTCGTCAGATATAACGTATTATCTTCAATCAGCAATACCGCTTCCAGAAGCAATGTAATCTGGAAAAATGTAAAGGTTGCGTCAGAAGTAGGTTTCAGATAATAAAATTTGTCGAGTAGTCGAAGACCAGTCAGTTTAACTCAGGGACATAAAAGAATGTTGTTCAGCCCTAGACCAACTTCTGATTGCATAAGTTGTTCCCCAGCGCTTCGTATGTGGCGTTGATGTGGCTGCAACGTTGCTGAGGACGGCGTTAGACTCCCTCCACACACGTCTGTCTGGTTCAAAACTGATGGAATTGGGAACTCAAAGAGTCAAATGTGTCGTATCGCTATAATTCCTTTCGTTGTGTGTGATCTGTCAGAGGAGTATTTGATACATTTCTATTGGATGAGCACTTTTTATGATTGAAATGAATATACGAAATATGACTGTTCAGTGAGCAATCGCATTGCTGCTTATGAAGAAGTCTATGAATTTAATTTAACAGTCATGTTACGTCAAATTTCAAAGTATCACAAAGATGTTTATATCTGCAAATGTATCATCTAAGAATGTCATTTAATTTAGCACACTGAATCCTTTTACGGACTTGGTACACGGTACACGTGGAGACATTACGTTCAAGAAGGCACTGCTTTGAGACGTGTAAACTGTGAAAACAACGTGTCTGTACCTCATGCAGAAAACAACGGGTAATTAAGGCTGTATGTGGCATGTTTGTGAACCACAACTATTAATAACTATTAAACAACACAACATTCTATTTTCCCTTCAAACTAAGATGGCCCCGTGAAGAGCCAAGCTTGTCGCTCGAGGCGGCTAACGGGATTGGGTGGTCAGGTTCGCTGACAAGGTTGATTCATGTCATCGTATCCCAATTGCGCAGATCGATGGTCCTGATGTCAATCATGATGCCCTGGGCCCCTTGGAGGGCCACATAAGCTTCATTTGTTAGGTAGGCCCAGTCTGTCTGTCTGTCTGCCTGTGCATCAGGTGCCTGTCTTTGCCTGGAAGACGTGTGAATCTGATTGCTTTAATTTAATCATAACGAAAATTGTATTCCGATATATGTAACATGGTATAATACGAGTAGATTTCATTGCAAAAGGTAGGTAATGAAACCACAGGGACGTACTTTACTGGTCAGTTTGAACATTCATTCATTCATTCATTCATTCATTCATTCATTCATTCATTCATGTTGTTTGCCTGTGTTGTTTAAAGCATTGCAATCACAAACCCCGTTCAAAGAAAATCCTGTAAATGTTTTAAGTTACACGACCTACATCTTCCTACATAATAATAATCATGTTCTTGAGCGCAACCATGTATAGTATAACAAGAGCACATGTTCTTTCTTGTGTTTTAGTACACTGATACATGCTCATTAACTTCCAATCGATCTTTTCTCTTCATGTAGGTTGCCTTGCATTATGTTTTTTTCAGCCGTTTCAGAAATTTTACCTGTAGGCGCAACGTAGTTTGAACTGCGGTATTTAAAATTTCTACTTTTGTGTTACGAAAAGATATTAACATATACATTTGTCATCCAATTGTGTCTCCCACAGTAAAATATCGCGAGTCTTAAATGAAATTTATATCCGAGATATTGATTCCAATCCATACACTGATCCATTGGATTAGTGTTAGCTTGAGGTTTAAATATTCAAATCGAACATTTATAATTAAATAAATTATACTGTAGACTTCGCTTTTACTCAGAAATACATTTTGATATTTCCTCCCACAGTATGAGCAAAAAACTATAAATAAAATACCGGGTTTATTGTGTCCAAATCGTTCATTATCTGTGACGTAATGTGAAGTGATTTGCAAACTCGGACTTCCAAAAGAAACAACAACACGGCTTCTGACTGGTTGTATGGCCGTGGTGTCAATCATCAGCCCTGGGGATATTAATGGACCTTACCTTCATTTATGAGTGAAGTCAATATCTTCGCTTTTCTTTTAAAAACGCAAAGAATTACTCTTAACCACATGTGCAATTTTATCACGTCCAATTCTCTCGTCGTATCATTTCGCCTAAAAACGAAGGTACGACAGCGAATGAATATGGTTTTACGCCGCCTTTAGCAATATTCCACCAATATCACGGCAGGGGACACCAGAAATGGGCTTCACACATTGTACCCATGTCGGGAATCGAACCCGGGTCATCGGCGTGGCGTGCGAACGCTTTAACCACTAGGCTACCCGACCGCCCCTCGACAGCGAATGGGTCCAGGGTATTTATCATAAAGGAATAAAGATAGATGCAAAATGTGGACAAAAACTACATTTGAATCGTCATTAAAATGGATGTTAGCATATGTAACACTGAAAGATTGGTCGTTTCTAAACAGTGTGGCAGCCAGTCACTAACATTATGTCTCACGGTTAATATGCCTTCTCATGTAACTATGACTGTATACACTTTCTATTCTTCAAAAGGGGCGGTCGGGTAGCCTAGAGGTTAAAGCGTTCGCTCGTCACGCCGAAGACCCGGGTTCGATTCCCGACATGGGTACAATGTGTGAAACCCATTTCTGGTGTCCCACGCCGTGATATTGCTGGAATATTGGTAAAAGCGGCGTAAAACCATACTCACTAACTCACTATTCTTCAAAATCGTCCGAGCTCGCCCTGAAAGATGAATACATATTAAGTATTTTTAAGTTTTGATTTTTCATCCTTTTATTCCTTCCATATTAATTAAATCCAGACTGACATGAAACCCATTGCTGTCATTTGCAAAACGCAGATTATCTGCTAGACTATCGCCAACATGACACATGAACCTGCCACCGTCATTCACATGCATAAACAGTCATCATATATAGCTTCCACAGAGATTCCTACACTGCAGTCATTCTTTGGTGCGCCTTTACAATCTTACCTCTAATTATGGGAAAAAGTTAAACGCTCTGGATGTCAGAAAGTGATCACGATTAACGATCGGCATACCCTTAAAATGTAACTACGTATACATACACAGTTGGTCATAGTCCAAACGAGGGCGGTCGGGTAGCCTAGTGGTTAAAGCGTTCGCTCGTCACACCGAAGACCCGGGTTCGATTTCCAACATAGGCACATTGTGTGAAAACCATTTCTGGTATCCCCCGCCGTGATATTGCTGGAATATTACTAAAAGCGGCGTAAAACCATACTCATTCATTCATAGTCCAAACGTGCAGACCAAATGACACTTGAATAACGCAACATTTGTCTCATACATCCTTAACCTGGTGTTTCTATGTAAACAGATACAGCAGACTGGAATCACCAAACCTCGAAGTTACGTACGCATTCGTTTGCTGAAATACTTTGACAAACATGCCCATAATTCATTGTAAAAAATAAAACATGTAATGTTATTCAATGCAGCCAATGTTTGTGGAGTAATTACTTGATAACAAGTGTACAAATGTTAGTCTTGTAATTGTTTAATGGAAATATTGGGAGCTTAAATACATCGTTGGCCCGTAACACACTGCATGCACGTTCATTCCCTTACAACCCGGCAGATATATTGACTAGTAATGTATTTGATTAGGCTTTTCTTGAAATATATTACGTGTCACTTGTTTAAGTTTAAGAGTACCATAAACTACAAGGCACACAGGCTGATAGACACCCTTTTGTCTGACAACACTCCTTTTGAAAAGCTAAACGATTACCATTTCCTTGTCTGATTATTGATTTGAACTGATTACACATAATAACAAAGCAAACTTAGTAATCGTTTAGCTTTGAAGATATGTTCAGACGTAGCCCACGTAATTATGTTTTAGATTTTTGTTTTCCTTCAAAAACATTTCAATTATTATCATTATTGGAACTGTAGGTTTGATACCTTTTAATGTTTGAACTGAGCGCTTGTGGTCATTATACGGGGGCACTTGGTAACATCACTATTTGATGTATGGTTCTTAAACACATGCTAATGATGTAGTCGTAATCGTACAATGAACTCTGCTTAATTTCAGCAGAGTTTTCTTTTAACTATGGAACTATTTTGTTGTGATTTTTATTCTGCTTTAACGGGGTGTCTAATTGTGAGACTGTAGCTCTTTGTTTTTATCCATCACATATGTATTGCGATATTTGAGAATTTCTTATGATTATGGACTGTTTTATCGCTTCTACTTACCCAATCCCTTTCGACTCGTCATATTTATACAGCTATCAAAACCATAGTTACTTGGACTCAGAATGGTTGAATGCGCGAGTTGACCATCTCAAAAGTTTTAAAAATGTGGGTGTGTGTGTGTGTGTGTGTGTGTGTGTGTGTGTGTGCGTGTGCGTGTGCGTGTGCGTGTGCGTGCATGCATAGTTGCAACCCTTGTAACTTAGAAAGTCCTTTCTCGTTTACTTCCTTACCTTGGAAAGATGACTAAATGTACGTACATTAAAACATTCAAATAACATGAGAAATTGTGAATGAAACCAACATCAACATTCATGATAAAGAACAATGCCAAGTAACAAGGGGGACTGTAGTATTGCTCTGAAAGTTAGGGCAAATATTGGTGTACATACTTGCTGATTGAAAGGCAAAACAACCAATGTTTCCGTAAATAAAGATATAATTATAAACGAAGAATAATGATATTTACCATTCACTTAAACATGGCGTTCTTACTTAATTATATAACTGAATGTGGACAATGCATATATTCACTGTCAGCGAAACAAGGGTCGTGTGTCATTAGATAAGGCAGGTTGTGGTAAAACTCACAGGGAGTAAGTAAACACAGCATCATTTACTTTCCGTTTATTTTTGACAGTGTTTATCTAAGGCAATATGTTTAATCCTAAATGACTTTTCTATGCAACTTTGCACACTCAATATTTTTTTAGGATACATGTTGTTCGCTTGTTATAATATCACAAACCCCGTTCAAAGAAACTCCTGTGAGTGTTTTAAGTTACACGACCTACATCTTCCTACACAATAACGCTTATGTTCTTGAGCGCAACCATGTATAGTATAACATGAGCACATGTTCTTTCTTGTGTTAGTACACTGATACATGCTCAGATTGCTTCCAATCTTTCTTTCTCTTCATGTATTATTATAAAATAAGTATACTTTAGACTGCGCATTTACTCATTTTCATAACACCTCCTCCTACAATATGATTGGTTGGTTGGTTGGTTTGTTGTTTAACGCCGCACTCAGCAATATTCAAGCTATATGACGGCGGTCTGTAAATAATTGAGTCTGGACCAGACAATCCAGTGATTGACATCATGAGCATCGATCCACGCAATTGGGATCGATGACATGCATTAACCATTTCAGCGGGCCTGACCACCCGATCCCGTTAGTCGCCTTTTACGAATAGCATAGTCACCTTTTACGGCAAGCATGGGTTTCTGAAGACCTATTCCACCCCGGAATCTTCAAGGCCTACAGTATGAGCAAAAGACAAAAACAAAATACCGGGTTTATTGTGTCCAAATCGTTCATTATCTGTGACGTAATGTGAAGTGATTTGCAAACTCGGACTTCCAAAAGAAACAACAACACGGCTTCTAACTGTTTGCATTTAATAAGATTTAACTGTTAACCAACTGAATTTTTACACAGGGATGTCAATCCATTATACGTTTCTTAAAATTGATAAGCACACGCAGCTACAATATGTTGGTAGTGATTCCACATTGACTCCGTAGATCAAATGTTTAGACCGCAACGGATGACGATTATCCGTCGACCTCTTCCTTAATGACGAAAAAATTAAATAAATACTTATTGACATGTTTCATTCACACTAAATTTGCATCTTCCTTGATAGTGAATAGAGCATAGCAGATTCACACAAAGAGTGCAAGCCGATTTATACTTTCATACCTCCCAAAACGCGAAACCGCATTAAAAACAATGCTTATAAAACAATATGTCAACAATAATAAATTCACAGACTGCTTAATGTCTAATATTAACATAATAATTCTGTAGGCAAGAATACGAAATCAGCAACACCATTCGTTGCAATAACCCAACACAAGATCCACCCATAATAATATTATGGGTGGATCTTGTGTTGGGTTATTATTATCAGACAACCACTAAACAGTAGTCTGTTGGTAGGCGTGGCTTGAGTTTTTTTCCAGTTTATGGACACATAACGCAAAACAATGTGCTTGGTGTGCAAATCGTTCTTTGGCAATTTATTGGCTATGCATGTATCTTAGATACCATTAAGGCGGGATATTATGTGAGGAAAGCCTGAATTACGGAGGTAATCTGTGAAACCCAGAAGAATATGAAAAGTTTTGACATACCAAGGGCCATAATCGGAGCGCATCTAGGATTCGAAATCTTCAGGACACCCATCGCCATAGATACATGAATTATACGAGCACGACTATAACAATGGTGCTAAGAACACCGGTATTGAGGTCCAAGAACCTGGCACGTGTGTTGAAGGACGGGATATCTTCATGCACCGGTATCCTTTGGAAATTGGATTTTGTGATTATAGAGCTCATGGTTGGTTTATGCTACTTATGCTACTTCATTTGACAGTGATGCGATGTTTATCATCGTTTGACCTTACAGACAGATGTACCCATAGTAAAGAATTGCCAAGATTGTTTGCGCTATTAAGGTGATTAATCTAAATGACGTTCATATGGAAATTAAACTGCGTACTAATTAGTGTCATATGTATTCTTTTCTTTTCTGCCCATAAGGGTTAAAATATACGTAAAGTTCAGTGCACTGACTACAGAAGTACAACATATTGGTCAGCAACAGTACCATATGTATCTATAAAAGGTTTATGTACATGTAATGTGTACCGACAGGAGTATGCCTGAAACGTATGCCTGGTTCATCAACTATTGCAATACTGGGCGTAGACCCTGGAGAGACATCGACAACGAGATAGTGTTTCGTTTCGCTGGATATTATGAAACTCCTTATCGAGAATATTGGTATGGTAAAACTCATAAAGCGTTCCATCGCACCCAATACGACATTATATATGTCCGTGGGGACATGAAGAACTACAGGTGTATGTATCATTCATATATCTCACATTTAGATCCGGCTAATTTGATCAGTGCATTTCAGCGTAATGTACTTTCTGCGAAAATGATGAAAATTTGAGAGCCTACTGCCCACCTATGCATCATTGTCCGATTGACGTTATGCTGTTCTACCTACTGTCCACACTTTAATTTATCAGTATCTTTGGTATATTGCATTACCTCATATATGCAAAGCCGCTATCAGTAGCGATGTCCTTTATAAAAATGTTAAGGCTGCATAAGAAGTAGATCGTGGATCATAGAAGTTATGATATAATGTCGAAATAGTCGAAGACCAGTCAGTGTAACTTGTGGAAACATAACAATGTTGTTCTGATCTAGTAATTCTTTGAGTAGATCACAAAGGCTTCCAATTAAAAATATAAGAGTCAAAAACTTTTGCTTAATGATCAGATATCTCTGCTGAACGCAGAGTGATGATACCAGATGTTAGCGAAAAGGTGAGCGTATCCCGACCGACTGCTGACATCCGTCACAGTCAAATCATGCAAAGTCAAGTTAATTGTTCACCTGAAAAACACGAGATAGTCAAAATTCCCTATCTGATGCGTCCAAGTTAGAAATGTACTCCACATGTCCACATGTTTGTACGTTTTTCTAATGCCTTAAATGTTGCAAGAGCGATCTTACAACTTTTGAGCAAGAGTCGTAAGAAGCTTTAGCTCTTTAAATCTTCTTATAAAGAGCATACTGGATTTACCTAAAGATCTGATGACTGAAGCTCTAGAAATAGTGCTCGAAAGTTGACAATTGAAGAGTCACCCATCTTCTCATACAATCTTGTTAGCAGTTTGTTATCACTCTGAATTTTTAAGCATAGAGCGAAATATGAAACAGGTGAGGCGGTTTAACTAGTCTCTTTTATTTCCAGCTCAGGTGGGTAAATCAGTGGAAGGGTATGTGCTTAGATGACTATTATTGAACGACATCAGATCATTGATATTCCTGAAGCTCGTGTGGAGCTTCTTGGCCAAATACACTTATTTTGATATTGCCAATCCAAGCAGAAAATTTGATTCAAATGCATAAAGATCAGAAATGAGAGGAGCACAATTGGAAATGCCTTGTTCTTGCCTAAATGTCATTTCTCCGCGTTTCAGTCCAGCATATCACATATTGTTTTCAATGTGAACTTCAGATGACATTTGCTTTCATGTTTGACAATTTAATTTGTCATGGAGCTTTGAAGGTTGAGATATATCTATATATTTATCACCACGTTAAGTTACACATGCCATTCTGGACCAAGTAATGCAGATTTCCCCTAAATATCTAGCAACTGCTTCAAGCTCTTGAGAATCAACATTTTCACTTTCATTTGATTGTATGACGGATTGCGGTTACAATGGGATGGGATGGAATGAGGCAGTTCTTGTTCCAATTATGTTTCTTGTTCAGTTTGTGCTTTCTAAACATCGCGCACTGACTTAACCCACTTCAGCAGGTTAATCATCTCTAATGGCCCATGTTTAATATACGTTTGGACAGCATCAATAATTATTTTATACCTGCGCATCCGTTTGTTACAGGCCTAAAACGATATGTTGTTTTATATATTTGAGTAAATAACTAAGGTTGTCATTGTCAACAATAGAGAAGTCAATTATATGACCAACACGTCGGTAGCAGTATGAAGAGTCTTGACAGTCACAAGTTGTTGAGTTTACATCATGAGGTGCCGAGTTCATTTTCAGCAACACGCTAATTAAACAGGTTGGGTGAGTTGAAAAAAAATTGTGTGGATTCGGTGAAACAAAGTTGATTTGCTCGTATTTCTGTTAGAATCAACCTGGACACGATAATATAGAAATTTGATGTATTTTTGTCCGCTGGGTTGTGCTAAGTAACTAAATGCTGTTTGAAAGAGTTGTTCCACCAGTGTCTCGCACAAGGCGTTGATGTGGCTGCAACGATGCAGAGGACGGCGTCAAACTCAATCCACACACGTCTGTCAGGTCCAAAACTGATTGAATTGGGACAGCAAGGAGTCAAATGTGTCACATCGCTATTATTCTTCTCGAATTGAATGCTTTTCCAGGGGAGTATTTGATACTTTTCTATCGATCGAACACTTTTATGATTGAAATAAATGTACGAAATATGACCGTTCATTGTGGAATCGCATTGTTGTTCATGAAATAGTCTATGAATTCAATATAATAGTCGTGTTAGATCATATTTCAGAGTATTTCATTCATATATACGTCTGGAATTGTCTCCTGTTATCCATGAAAGTAATTTAGTTCAGCCCACTGATATCTGAGAAACCATTCATACCGTACACGATAAAAGTGGAGGCACTGGGCCCAGGAATGCCGTGTTTAAAATTACAAATGTGTACAAAAACAAACCTGAACACTTAGATTATAATGGCATATTTGTTCAGGGTAATTAATATTAACGGTTCAATGTTACATTTGCATCGAAATGCACATTGAAACGAACGTAGTGTCCCTGCGTTTAATATTATGAAATAATAACACGTACATGTACATGCTTCTGATTCGTTCTGCTTCTGTCTTTTCTGAAAGCAGTATGGAAGTTTAGCTAATGTTTCTTATCTGTGCTCTAAAATATTGTTTACCTTCGAAACAACTAACTAGATTCAGACTGATATGCAATTTTTTATTGACATTTGGAAAACGCTAGAGAATCTAAGCGAAAGAATATGCTAGCTCCACTCACTTGCATCAACATACACACACTTACCTTTTGAAACAAATTGTGTAAATAGCTTGACTATGTGCTACCAGTAGAGCAGGACATATTTAACGTTTCGCAACCACCTGACGTCATCAATGATTTTCAGTGATCCATTCATATTCACCACTATTTTGTCATTTACGCCCAATGTGATCTTTTTCGTTTGATTATGACTAATTATATGCTCGCGTTGAAGTTTTGAATTTTCTGCTCCTAGCACATCTAATTATGAGAAAAGTTTTAACTTTTCTGGATGTCAGTAAGAGATCGCATGCAGAACAGAACAGAAGGCGGCTATAATAACTTTAAAGGACATAGCGCTACTTCAGTTGGCGTACATTGTTTTCGCTGACAATGAATTTAAACTTTAAAAATTCAACATCTGAATTATTAAGATACGTATCAGATATACGAGTATTGCAAATGGGAATCCATGAACTAATTTAATGCTTGAAAGTTGAGGTAATATCCGTGAATGAAAACCCGTGACAAAAACTGAAAGCCTACCATGATAAACGACAGTCAGGGGATCGAGGACTGAAGAATCGCTCTAACGGTTACGGTACGTCAGGCGCGTTTGCAGATTTATACGACCATACAATGTATTCTTCCGTAAATATTGACGACAACGACACAGACAGAGGATAGTGATTTATTATCCAATTGAATATAACTGGTCCTACTTGATCATTTAGCTGAATGCAGACAACCTCCGTATTTAACATCAACGATATAAAAGCCATTTATCATAAGATAAGGCAGATTGGAGAACATTTATTGAGTGTATACAAACCATTACCTTTCCTTGCTCCATCTTTTGTCAACGTTTATTTGAAGTAATGGTTTGGAGGACATCATTATCATTTGAAAGCAATGCATTTTAAGTGGTGTATACATCTCTATTTACATTGTAAAGTAAAGACAATGTTATTTTCAACTTATCGAAATGAATAGAAAAAGGGTGTATTATTATCTCAAATATAAATACATATTTGTTAGAAGGTGTATACCTGATATACCTTTCATCGGGGCTATATACTGTGTAACTGCACCTGCCAAACCAATTGTTGTTCAGATGTCTTTGTTGTTTGGAAGAAGCGTGGATGTTCTAGTTTCAGCCTAGCCTATAGCCTACATGTCCTCCAGAACCTTCGATAGCTGAAAACCGCACTTGGGGACGGAATCCTAATGACGTCAATGAGAGGGCAAATCGGGGCGTGCATTGATGCTCTGGGTTGGCATATTCGCTATTGAGAATTACAGGTATCTGTAACCAAACAGGGTACTGTGTACTGTGAAATAGCGACCCCCATGTTCCTTGAGACGTCATGTGCACGTCACCCGTTGTGAGATATTCATTGATATGATGCATGTTATATCGCAGATGATAGCCCTTTCAAATACATGACCATTGAATACCCATTTTGTGTTTTGTTTCATTTTCAGCTACCATCAAACATGAGTGTATATTTTTTCTGGCAGTATATTTCGTCAAATCCCGGTCTCTATATGTGCAGCGATGTGTCCCTAGGCGTACCTATGATCATGGTTTCGAATTCCGGTACCATACACATGCATCATATTTCACATGATTCTAACAAAGCTTGGCAACGCGCGACAAGGCGACATCGCGACATTTAATCAAATGTGGACCGTCGGTTATCCGAATGAAGCATATACACACTGCAACAACATTATTGTGAAATATGGTCTCAATTTACCAATATCTCTAAGCGTCCTGTCGTGAAAATGTTTACCATGACTGACTGAGTGCCTTTAACTCCACTTATATGCCAACTTACCAACTTGCTATCGGAGGAAATCCCGAAGTGATGTAGGTCTAAGACGTTCACCACTTTCGTGAAACCCACATGCATGGATAGTGTGCTAGAAAACCTAGAAACGTAATCAGGACGATTCGATTCGAATCCGCGACCATAGGTGTCAGGCACAGCAATTCATCGCTTGTGTATGGCTTGATGCCGCTGTCACAAGGAACGTAATTTTAAGCAAGGTTCTATCTTGGATATGTCTTTCCTTGTTTCATTTAGTTTTATTTGGTTCCTCAAGTGTTCAAGCAGTAGCATACACGCAACAGTTAATGTCACGCAAAGAACAGTCGGACTGAAATAATGTCATTAATTTATCAGGTTGATTCTGTGGATATGATTTATTAAATTGTTCAATTGGCCTCCGTTTCTTAATAGGTAAATCACAGATTTGATTATAAAATGACATAAACCAAATATACACGGATCATCAGAAAGATCATTGACAGAAGAGGGGTCGGAATCGAGAGTATTCTTCGAAATTCATTTCTTGAGCCCATGTGTGAGTCATCAGTGTCAACTGCATCAGGTAATTTAGCGAGAATAATGCAAACGTTCAATTGCAATTTCGGGGATGCTACTGTTGGAACTAAGTGTTCATGCAAAGGCGCCTGACGAGTGTTGGCAGTCAGCTCACCAGACTCAAGGCGCATATATAATTTTAGTCCCCTGAGCTGGTCACGGATGTTTTGTTCAGTCAGGTATGATGCAGTGGCTTTGTCCCACTGCTCCTTTAATAATTTGCCATTTACTCGTATTATTTTTTGTCACCCTGTTGCTTTCGCACACTCAAGAAGTGTGGACGTCTTTTCTGATGGCCAAAAGAAACTCTACCACTTTAAGAAGGTGCAGAAAAGATTAAAACACGAGTTAAAACTAAATCAATGTAAGTCACATCGCCCAAAAACTACAATGCTCTTCGCGGATCTCCTTGGCACGTTTTCTTTTTAGAAAATGCTAAAAGTGAAAAGCACTTTCGCCTGGGCAGCCGAAACTACACGTTCAATAATTTACACGTGAATATAAATTATACGGACGGCATGTCAGACACTCACAATGATAAAAAAACGCCACATATATGCCACGACTAACACCCGAAATACGCGAGCGGGCTCTGGGTATGGTGCAGATGGGAGCCACGTATGCTCACATTGCTAGAACTATTGGTCGCTCCCCTTTTGCTGTAACTAACTAGGTGCAACGTTACAGACAGACCGAGCAGATAACCAGGCAGGCCAAGAACAGACACATTCAGGGCAACTACGCCCAATGAAGACCGGTACTTGTGTATTTTGCATCTCAGGAATCGATTCCTGACAGTGACGTTATCAGCGACGAATGCCTTTGTGCATATGGTTAGTCGACAGACAGTGGCCAGGCAACTCAGGGCTCAAGGAATTAGGGCTTACAGAGGACAGTTATTGACTGTACGTCGTTGGCGCCGACGTGACAGGTAGAGGCTCGTCTTCACTGATGAAATCCGGTTCTGTATGTTCAGAGCTGATGAAAGACAGCGTGCTTACCAACGAAAGGGAGAACGAACGGCGGCATGTTGAGGTCTGGATGTCGTGCCATATGGTGGAGGGTTGTTATTGTTTAGGGGGGAATTTGTGGGCAGGAGATCGTTAACGGAAATTTGACAGCTCAGTGTCACATGGGTCACATTTTTCGTCTAATGACCTCCCATTTCTACAACAAATGCCACGTGGTGTCCTTTATCACATGACAATGCCAGACCCCTTACATCCCAATCGTGCAGAACTTCGTTACAGTCAACAACGTCAACGTGTTGCCATGGCCTGTACGCTCCCCAGACATGTCTCCCACAGAACACTACTCGGATGTCATGGATCGTTGTGTTCGACAGCGACCACATCCTCTAACCAACCGACAAGAACTGATCCAGGCCCTCCAAGAAGAATGTCGACGTTTCCCACGTTACGTCATCAGAAGAGCATGGGTTTTACGGCAAGCGTGGGTTGCTGAAGACATGTTCTACCCCTGATCTTCTCGGTCTGCATTAAAGAGATAGAACCGGACAGTCCTTGCTCTGAGTAATGTTAACTGCGGCATGGTAACTCATGATCAGTTGGCTAGCATTACTGGCACGTACTAGTACAAACAGCCCTACACACACATATGCAACCCAGTGGATCAAAGTACACTCAGCATTTTATTCATACTTAGTGAAATTGATATAATATCTCTCTGTGAATGTAAGCGCCTGTAGTGTGACGGGAACACTACAGATAGTGTCAAACGTCAACATAATTAATTTTATTGCACAATTGTGTCCAAACAAGTAACCCAGTCAAAACCTGTTTGATAATCTGCATCTTGAGCAGTACATGTGACACGAAGACCTAAGAACATTTTGGATGTTATCCGTGACATCATAGGGGATATAAGTTTCGACACCCAGGCACCGTTCCTCTCCAGTAGCTTCCCATGCAGTTTCAACACGATACTGCTTCTGCGCCACAATTGCTATGTTTCTTTCATGTGATCTGAATGTTGCACCCAGAGCACCATCGCGATATGGCTTGTGGAAATAAGAAAGTTCATCCATTCACATATTTTAAATATTTCTTGTGACTTTGGCAACATGAAAAAGCAGTGTAAACGAAATAAAAACATTCTCTGAGAGATACGCCATTCACTCTCAACGGGTAACCTTGATGTTTCCATATGTTCCCAGTGTGAAAGCTGCTAAACCTGATAACACACACGATTAACTTTGAAGGTAATATAAAAACGTCATTTTACATAATGTATATGTTATTATAAGTACGTCGATTTCAGATAGGGAGAAGAGTTTCTGCTTTGGTTTATAATGATACCACTTTATCTTAAAGGCATAGCAACAGGGCTGCGGAAACCCACTACCGCTTGATTAAACAAAGTCACAAGGTTCGGTATTTTATAATGACAAGAATGAAGACCTGTCTAAATTGGAAATCAAGATATAAGCCATCATGTACATGTAGGTGTTACTGAACACACTCAGGTTGGTGAGGTGCAGTGAGGTTTCAAGATTATTTTACTCATATAGCGACGGGCATGCAAATGTATGTGTAGGGCTGCTTGTACTAGTACGTGCCAGTTTAATAATGCTAGCCAACTGATCATGAGTTTCTAGCCACAGTTAACATGGATACGTCACATTATGACTCAGAGCAAGGACTGTTCGGCTCTATCTCCTTAATGTAGAGCGTCAGGCAGGGTGGCAAACAAGTACCAGTGCCATCTTTTGACGTCTTTTGCAATGGGGCTGCCATCGGATCGAACCAGCGATCGTTAGTAACGTTTGATGTAAACTTCCATGTCAATATCTATGTTTGCTTCCTACACACGTGAACCGGTACACAGATATTGTTGGCAATAACTTCGTCAGCTATTCAAATAGGGCCCACAATGGCATCACAACTTTGCAATGGTTATGGATGCTGTCAAAGAGTATGCGACGAAATGGGCCAATAGAGAGATGAACCTGTTGAAAGTCTAGCTAAGTGCATGGAGTCGTCACTTCTAGAACACACAAACTAAAAACAGAATTGGAATATACCCATTTTGTCTTAGCCAGCTGTCACCCTGGCTGCCCTTCGTGAAGTCTGACGTAAAATAACCAATATGTGTAAGTATCACAACATTTAATGTTTGATCAAGGAACTTTGTAGAAGTGACATCAAATTGCCACATACTGACTTTTGAAGTAGGCATACTCAATGGCATCAATTGTTACCTCTCCTTGTTGATATTTCTTTTTTGTATATGAATCAAATATGTGCTCGGACTGGCACAATCGAAACACAGGAATTTGGCCAAGAAGTTTTACCTAAGCTTAAGGAATATATCGATGATCTGATATCGTCCATTGATGTTCAAATAGCCAGTTCCCTTCCACCTGATCTAGAATTAAAAGAGACGAGTGAAACCGCTTCCTCTATTTCATATGGACATTTTCACTGACTATTCTTCGACTCTTCGTCTTGATATTAAAAGTTCCATTTTCCAAAATCTTCTTGTGCAACATGAACGTTTTGATAGATTACATTGCTTCTGATAGCAATTTTGCATAATTATCTAATGTAATGTATTACACCAAAGATACTGGTGCTGTCAACATGACAATGATGCACACGTAGGCAGTGGGATTTCAAATTTACATCATCAACAGAAAGTACATGAGGTTGCAGCACTCAGTTCAAATTACCCGGATGTACACGTGGCCTAGATGGACATATAAGGAGTTTCATACTATCTAAGTGAACGAAACACTATCTCCTTGTGAATGTCTCCCCAGGGTCTACGCCCATTATTAGAACCGTTAAAGAGCCTGATGTTTCAGGCATGTTTGTGTCGGTATACATTTGCATGTACATAGACCCTTTTAGCTGTACATGCTGACTAATGTCTTAGTGTGCTTCTATAGCGAGCTCAATGAACTTGACGTTTATTGTATAATTATTAGTGTATGACCAGAAAAAGAACATAATACATCTGAAACTAATTATAACACATGTCCAGATGAACGTGATTGAAAGTAACTCACAATGGCGCAGACACTCTTGACAAAAGAAGATAAACATCGCACCACTGTCAAATGAAGGAAATATATACCAACTAGGCGCTCTATAATCACACAATCCAATTTCCAATGAATACCGGTACATGAAGATATTCCGTCCTTCAAATCATGTGCCAGGTGCTTGGACCTAAATACTAGTGTTCTTAGCATTATTGTTATAGTGTGTATTGATGTGCAAGACCAGCATGGTGTTCGTATAACACATGTTTCTATGACGATAAATGTCGTTAAGATTTCGAATCTCAGATGCGTTCCGATTATGATCCTTGGTGTGTCAGCACCTTTCCCATTCTTTTGGGTTTCACAGACTTGAGGCTTTCCTCAGTGACATCAATACCAGTGTCCTAGCATCACTGTCATGGTCTTTATTTATTATATCAATTACGCTAGACCCGTGAAGATCTGGGTCTTCAGCAACCCATGCTTGTCCCGGGAGGCGATTAACGGGATCGTGTGGTTAGGCTCGATGACATGGTAGATGCATGTAATTGTAGCCCACGTCGCTATATAAGTGCAATAATCTTGGACGCGACGTTAAACCCCATTTCACCTCACCTGTAATTGTAGCCCAATCGCGCGGATCGATGCTCATAATATCAATCCCTGGATTGTCTAGTCCAGACTCGGTTTTTTAATGTGGCGCTAAACAACAAACAAACAATTACGCTACTTTCATTTTATTCATTATCATGAGACTTTGAATATGAAAACAACATCGACTTATTCGCTACTTAAGGGGTAGCGCTTTCAGCATAAGATAAGAACCATTTCAGGGCAATGACATTGGTACGTGTGTGACATCATTTGCTACATTTGCCAAATTGACGTGTGGGATATTTATACATTTCTTTTCCACTGGTAATAAGTTCAATTGCTTGAATGATTGGAACAAATATCGGACTATTCTATCTGTCGCAACATGATATTGCTTTTCACAAATAAAGTCAATGAATTTGATTTAAGATCATTAGAAGTTTCAGTTTCAGAGCAATATCTACTCGTGCGTCTTAAGATATCGCAAATATGTATGGGGAAAGCATCTTATCACTGTCTCGGAAAATATGGAGCTCTACTTATCCTAGAAGACAAGATTCCACACCATTCGATGAAATTGAGACCAGGAGAAATTGGTAGAAGATGTATCTTGTCATTAACACTGCATTACCTGTAACCTTATATACATATATATATACGTTGACGTTAATGCCCAGTCTTTGTTAATAATGTGTCGCTGACCTTTGAGTTATTGGATTTCTCCCAAGTTCCTGCTGCACCTAACTTCGCGGCAGTGGAAGGCAGGATCACCGCATGTGCATCGGTGTCATATATTCTTAATGTTAGCGAGCCTAGGACTGGTTGTGAAATTAAATACAGATGTTCTGTGACAGTGATACGCTAGATGTCGTATCATTTTCATGATACAAAATATTTACTGGAATATCACATGTCAATACCTCAAATGGCAATATACCGCAGTGTTGAAATCTTATTAGCTGTTAAGTCTGATATAAATATGCAACTAATATATTAACTGTATTGTTTTTATGTCTCCATAGCAACTAACATTGGTGTCTCCAGTGACACGAGGATAATTGTATGAACAGAACTGTAATATAGTAAAGTGATTCGTTTGCCTTAGTCTTGACATTGCTATCTTTAGCAGTTTTACTGTAGTTTCAACTCAATCAAGACAGACATGCAACTTTATCTGATATCAACATTGCATAGGAAAATGCGTGTGTTTGTCTAGAAATTGTATCGTGGCAATTACGTGTGTCCCTTGCTCTCACATGCACACTTTGTGAGTGCACATCCACAACAACAACCTCAAGGAATGAATCATCTTTGCAGTATCAACTCTCGTACTCGGGTAAGCTTGAACCTGCTACGCAAGTCGAGATAATTAAAACTGTACATAAACAGCGCCACGGTAGTATACCTTACTTGTGCATGTTCATTCTGAAAATAAGTCATGTCGACAGTTTACACCATGGAGTTGGATGTGATAGTCGGTTATCAATTCCAGGGATCAAGACGTTCTCGATAATTTGGGGAGGGCAGCTTGGCACCAGTGTCAACAAACCATTTAATGTAAACCGCATGAATAAGTGTGGAACAAGCGAATCCTGTACAAGGATCTGCCATATCACCAGGTACACAAGGGGCTTGCAGGAGCCTAGTGGTTAAAGCGTTCGCTCGTCACGCCGAAGACCCGGGTTCGATTCCCGACATGAGTGCAATGTGTGAAGCCCATTTCTGGTGTCCCCCACCGTAATATTGCGGGAATATTGCTAAAGGCGGCGTAAAACCTGACACACTCACTTACACCACATTATTTCACGTTTGTATGCAGTCTGATTGGAGTTTTCAGTTCACTCTGATTGAGGTGCCCGAGAGTCAGTTAGTGTAGAACATATCGTGATCAAGGCAAAACTGAATATGACTGGACGAGGGCGTTGGAAGACGAACACAAAGCTGACATCATGTGTATTTTTCAATACAATGATCCCCTTTTATAATGCATTTGGTCCATTCGTCCTTCAGGGATGTTATCGCTCTATTATAGAGATCTGATTTCCAGACCAGTCCTTCACAAAAGACTTCAACCTATCATCGTCTGTTATCCACATTTTGGGGGAATGAGATCATTGTCACTTAGGGCAAGGTCTAGGCTGTGGGAGTGATTTAACTGTTCAACACTACATTCCCTTATTGCATTCTGTGCAGCTCTCAATTGGTGAACTAAAGCATTGTCTTGCAGCATCCGTCAATCCCACGTGTCGACATCCGTCTGTGCTTCATGGGTATTGCTTTCCTCAAATCAGTCAATATCTGGGCATATACTGACCTGTCATTTCGGTTTTGAAGGGGCAGATAATCTCATTTCGAATACCGAATTGTGGCCATAATCTTCCCAGCTGAGGTGCAGGAGAGGTTCGAGTGAGTGAGTGAGTGAGTTGGGTTTAACGCCGCTTTTAACATTATTCCAGTTATATCACGGCGTGTCAGCTTAATGTGGGACGAAAGCCCGAAGTGATGCAGGTCTCAGACGTTTACCACTTCGGTGAAACCCACGAGCACGGGTATGGTGCTGACAAACCTAGAAACATAATTGGGGCGAACCGGGATTCGAACCCACAATCATAGGTTTCTGGCGTGACCAAGGGACGCAACTCTGCACAGCGAATCGCGGCGCCTTAGACGACTGGGCCACCCGTGACCCCCTGGAGAGGTTGGATGTTTCCATTGCAATGATCAGATTTGGTCTCTAGATGCCTATGACGAACCCAACAAACATGAAAGAAACATAATTGATACAAAGTTGTAGACTTTCGAGAAGCTCTTTACTGCTTTCTATCCTGTGGAGGAGATCTTTCGGATGTATGTTCCTCAGTAGCCATCTTGATGACGCATCAGACACACCTTAATATTGAGGAATGGTGTTTTTAATGCTACCCACTGAAACCTCAAATTGACGGACTAGTTCCACAACCTTTACCCGTCCATCATTCATCATTCCTTTTTTTTGCAGCATCTTCTTCACGTCGGAGGATCTTCCTGGCCATGGGTCATCTTCGAGGGACTCTCTACCATGCTTTAACGCTCTTATCCATCGAGTTACAGTCGTGATGGGTATCATTTTCCTACACTTTCACCTTGCGATCATGTTTTCTTAGGCTCTACAACCTTTCTTCGTCAAAGTCTTACAACTCCCCTTTTCTCCAACTTGCTGACATTGATTATGGTGACCCTGCTTCATATGGTTGACTATTGCTCGTGTTTTATTTGAAGTACAACACTTACGTTATATATGTAAGTATGTAAGCAACGTAGGACGGACAACCGGTATCTTTCCACATGTATATATCCTAATTGATTTTGCAGGATATTTTGGAAACCCCTCGAAAATACTTTCATTACATCGTTTTGTAACCAGTGTGAGAAAATGTATTCATTCGACAGATCGCTGGCAAGAAAGACATCAGATATTCATTTAAACGGAAACGTATGTTTTATGTTATGTACATGTAAGTATTACTCTAATCTTCCATTCTAATACAAGGGTTCCTTTGGAAACCTTTCATGCTCTACTACAGGGAGGAACATACAGATCAAGTTAAGCCTATATTTTAATTCAACTCTTTACAACTTCTTGACATGCATCACTAACATCAACGAAAGAAAACTTTAATACTGAGCAAATGAACAAAATATTGTTTCGGTGGAATAGTAACCTACTCCATGTTCTTAGCCGATTCCATGTTCTTATGGGAGCACGCATGTATCAGTAATTGTATTGCATATGGTGAAATATGTCTTGCCTCAGCATGTGATAGAATAACAGGGAAATACAACATCTGTGGAAATCCTGTCAAACGTGAGGCTATATCGTTACATGTAGTTTATTTATTAGCAATGGATTTAGAAATCGATAGCTTTGTATCAAACAACGCTGTTCAATGCAACCTCACGTACACGATATTGCTGTTTCAAGCGTGCGGTATTCTTATTACATGTATTATGAAATATATTCTTTCTATAAAAGTTAACTAGCATCATTGTAAATGATATGGATAAATCTTCGAATCCATAAGTCGTGGTATAATAAAGTAGCATTGTAAAACACCCTTCTTGTTCATAAGTTATTAATGTGTGAGGAACAACAGTATAAGATCATATTTCTGGATTAATCAAAGCTGCTCAATGCAACCTCACATACAATATAATGTCTCCCGTTAGTTTTACATATTGAGACCTACATTTGTGAAAAATCCTGAATTGTTTAATTTGGTGCTCAGTGTGATATGAAGGTAATATCATGCATATATCCCCGAGCAGTCGTTACAACACGACCCAGGTGTTTTGCTGTCGTTGCATATGCGTTAATGCACACATGGACATGTAGTGGCACTATCATGACTTTCCTAATCACAATCAATTCCTGAAATCGAAGGAAAGCGACTCGATCTACCCCATGAATAGTTTGTTTATAGACTGGTACCAAGATGCAAAGCGAAGCTTGCACCGCACATCTTCGACATGCTACCAAACTACCTCCGAGCTCCGTACAAGCGTCAGCCAACAACACAATGTACAGCAGGCGATGTGTTGAGTTTGAGAAGAACACGTTATGGGAAATGGCTGATACGTGTTAAAAGGGGATAACTACTTCTTGGCTTAGCCTTTATTTTTATTCCAAGTTTTAAAGATATATTGGAAATTCATCAGAAGAAAGTTACTGACACATCCTCCACGTGAGGTTGATGCTGATGCTCTTTTCTAAACCTGTGATCAAGTAAAATGTTTGAGTTACGTCATAATGGGCTGACGTAATGATGATGCTCAAATTACACCCCACCCACCCCCATCCTCATTCACACTGATCGATCAGTCCTGTCAGTAAGGTTAGTCCATCCGCATCAATTTTCGATCAGTGAACTAGTTTCTTATAAACAGTCATATAAAACACATCCTAGCGTTGACAACCGTTGATATTCTCAGCAGCCAAAGAGAGTAAACAGCCTTAAAAGGATGATGTCAACCAGCTCCTACACCGGGAGGTTACCCCAAACCTACACCAACCACCGCGTCCGTGCCACAACAGCAACAAACATGACCAAGTTGTCCGAGGCGGGCGTTGGTGCGTCATGAATTATGTCTGTCAATGACCACGTAAATGGGCAATACTCGAAACACCTCATCATCACCATTCTACTGCTCTTTCGCCGTTGCTCTGTCTCCGAATGTTCGTCCCACTTCGACGCCACTTTACGTCACCTCGCCCAAAGCTGTCGATTCACGTCAGTTGTATGGTATCCTTCAGTGCAACCAACTCGACAGACACTCAACTTCATGGCTTGCAGTTGTTGCAGTCTGCTAACATTAGTGATGAAAACATTAGTTTCAATGATTACGACAGAAAACACTTCATCGCACAATAACCAGCGACACAAACTTCAACTGTGTTTAAATAAGTTGGCACGGCCACATAATGCACGTGTGGACTGTTTTGTGGAACGTGATTAATCTGAACACAAAATACATACGTGTAAAAGCATAAATTCAAATTCTACTTTTTCTCCAAGGGATTTTATATACTCACACACGGATAATAAAATGTGACTTAATTAATGCTGTGAACTGCATATTTTTGTGTGTTTTATTTTGTTTAAAATGTATTACGTCTCTTAATTGATGTAAGGGTGCAGGCAATCAGGCAGACACACCTGTCAGGTTTGTTCGAGGATTTTAAATTTGCGACCCCCCGCTTATTACAGATTTGACTTTAAACACATCTCCATCACTGCACAAAGTTTGTCTTAAATTCTTAGAAAAGGAACAACATTTGCGCTACTCCATGTGTAGTGTAATATGGTGAGTGAGTGAGTTAGTGAGTGAGTGAGTGAGTGAGTGAGTATGGTTTTACTTCTGGCAATATTTCAGCAATATCACGACAGGGGACACCAGAAATTGGCTTCACGCGTTGTACCCATGTGGGGAGTCGAACCTGGGTTTTCGATGTGACGAGCGAATGCTTTAACCACTAGGCTATCCCTCGGACCCTTTTGTAATATAGTACAGTTTTGCAGTATAGCGTCCTCGTGCTTTAACTTCAACAGTTAGGACAAAACTATATTTTATTACACTACACATGGGGGTAGAGCAAACTTTATTTCTTTTATAAAGTGCGTATACATCAAACAGATCAATCAAAATCAACCCTTGGCACAGGATGGCTTTGAACGTTCCCACTTTATCTTAATATATAAACAACAGTCTCGCAACAAAGATATTAACTGTGATAGGGAAGTTCGTTAAGTTCAGTTATATAAGTGAAAAAATGCCTTCCTAAATATTGCTTCAAGGCCAGAACCTAGCATTATTAAAGAACACTCTCCCACAAGACAACATGAATGGAGGAATGACTTCAACTTTCCAACAGTTACCTTTCCCTTGATGTCGGACAATATTCCAGTAACTCCAGCCTTTGGTGTCACAATTTCACAACATTTGAGGTACAATCGAGCATGCCTCTACGAACGTTGCCGTGAGGGCGACTATGCTTGTCGTAAAATGCGACTAACAGGATCGGGTGGTCTCGCTGTCTTGGTTCCAATTACGTAGATCGATGCTCGATCTTGTCCAGACTCGATTATGTACAGGCCGCCGTCATTTTGCTGGAATATTGTTGTGTGCGGCGTCAACCAACCAACCAACCATCAAACAAACAAACAAACAAACAAACAAAGATCAGTCATCTGGTGAGTGGTTGTAAATGTTAAAACAATAGATGTAAAATACCAGATGTATGTGAATATACGTTGTGTAAATAAATATTTCTTTTTTGACATAACATATTTTTGCCCACTTTTCATATAGCTATATTATGTGATAACGAGCATGAACTATTTCCATAGAGAATTGTCTTGATCGAGAATTGACCACCAACTAATAAAATATTGTTATATCATGAAGTTGTATTGGCATTGTAATCATGACATTCGAGAATGTTTGTTTACCAATACAGTCAGCAAATCAGTAATTAAATCTTGTAAATGGACAATAAAATCCTAACTTGACATGTATCCATCCACTAATGAGGGCTATACAAAAGCACCAGAAATCTGAATTATGTACAACTTCTAAATACAACAGAGCAACAACCAGGAATAAATGGTGCATTGTCAGGGCGGAAATAGCGGGCCCAGTGATGTCTGTAGAATCTAACTAGTATGTTCAGATTAATGTCCCAAGTTGATGAACCACCGCGTCCGTGCCACAACAGCAACAAACATGACCAAGTTGTCCGAGGCGGGCGTTGGTGCGTCTTATGTCTGTCAATGACCACGTAAATGGGCAATACTCGAAACACCTCATCATCACCATTCTACTGCTCTTTCGCCGTTGCTCTGTCTCCGAATGTTCGTCCCACTTCGACGCCACTTTACGTCATCTCGCCCAAAGCTGTCGATTCGCGTCAGTTGTATGGTATCCTTCAGTGCAACCAACTCGACAGATACTCAACTTCATTTCTTGCAGTTGTTGCAGTCTGCTAACATCAGTGATGAAAACATTAGTTTCAATGATTACGACAGAAAACACTTCATCTCACAATAACCAGCGACACAAACTTCAACTGTGTTTAAATAAGTTGGCACGGCCATATAATGCACGTGTGGACTGTTTTGTGGAACGTGATTAATCTGAACACAAAATACATACGTGTAAAAGCATAAATTCAAATTCTACTTTTTCTCCAAGGGATTTTATATACTCACACACGGATAATAAAATGTGACTTAACTGCATATTTTTTGTGTGTTTTATTTTGTTTAAAATGTATTACGTCTCTTAATTGATGTAAGGGTGCAGGCAATCAGGCAGACAAACCTGCCAGGTTTGTTCGAGGATTTTCAATTTGCGACCCCCCGCTTATTACAGATTTGACTTTAAACACATCTCCATTACTTCACAAAGTTTGTCTTAAATTCTTAGAAAAGGAACAACATTTGCGCTACTCCATGTGTAGTGTTATATAGTGAGTGAGTGAGTGAGTGAGTGAGTGAGTGAGTGAGTGAGTGAGTGAGTGAGTGAGTGAGTGAGTATGGTTTTACTTTTAGCAATATTTCAGCAATATCACGACAGGGGACACCAGAAATAGGCTTCACGTGTTGTACCCATGTGGGGAATCGAACCTGGGTTTTCGGCGTGACGAGCGAATGCTTAAACCACTAGGCTATCCCACCGACCCTTTTGTAATATAGTACAGTTTTGCAGTATAGCGTCCTCGTGCTTTAACTTTAACAGTTTAGGACAAAACTATATTTTATTACACTACACATGGGGGTAGAGCAAACTTTATTTCTTTTATAAAGTGCGTATACATCAAACAGATCAATCAAAATCAACCCTTGGCACAGGATGGCTTTGAACGTTCCCACTTTATCTTAATATATAAACAACAGTCTCGCAACAAAGATATTAACTGTGATAGGGAAGTTCGTGAAGTTCAGTTATATAAGTGAAAAAATGCCTTCCTAAATATTGCTTCAAGGCCAGAACCTAGCATTATTAAAGAACACTCTCCCACAAGACAACATGAATGGAGGAATGACTTCAACTTTCCAACAGTTACCTTTCCCTTGATGTCGGACAATATTCCAGTAACTCCAGCCTTTGGTGTCACAATTTCACAACATTTGAGGTACAATCGAGCATGCCTCTACGAACGTTGCCGTGAGGGCGACTATGCTTGTCGTAAAATGCGACTAACAGGATCGGGTGGTCTCGCTGTCTTGGTTCCAATTACGTAGATCGATGCTCGATCTTGTCCAGACTCGATTATGTACAGGCCGCCGTCATTTTGCTGGAATATTGTTGTGTGCGGCGTCAACCAACCAACCAACCATCAAACAAACAAACAAACAAACAAACAAACAAACAAAGATCAGTCATCTGGTGAGTGGTTGTAAATGTTAAAACAATAGATGTAAAATACCAGATGTATGTGAATATACGTTGTGTAAATAAATATTTCTTTTTTGACATAACATATTTTTGCCCACTTTTCATATAGCTATATTATGTGATAACGAGCATGAACTATTTCCATAGAGAATTGTCTTGATCGAGAATTGACCACCAACTGATAAAATATTGTTATATCATGAAGTTGTATTGGCATTGTAATCATGACATTCGAGAATGTTTGTTTACCAATACAGTCAGCAAATCAGTAATTAAATCTTGTAAATGGACAATAAAATCCTAACTTGACATTTATCCATCCACTAATGAGGGCTATACAAAAGCACCAGAAATCTGAATTATGTACAACTTCTAAATACAACAGAGCAACAACCAGGAATAAATGGTGCATTGTCAGGGCGGAAATAGCGGGCCCAGTGATGTCTGTAGAATCTAACTAGTATGTTCAGATTAATGTCCCAAGTTGATTAGTTTGTTTTACGCATGTTTCACCTCTTAAAGACTTCTTAAAATACCACACAGACACATTTGTGCAACCACCACCTTAAGGTAAGGGCATAAGGCTTTAATGTGAGTGGTTCATGTGGTTTAGAAAAGTGTATTTGCTCCAGCCAACTCAACGCGAAGCTTCTCACTACACCTGTTCATGGCAATTTCTGTTTTTGACATATATAAATGGAGAGCTCTGTTTGTTTGTTTTTATAGATTTACGTGTTATCTCATATTTTGGTAAAATGTGCATAAACAACTGGTTGAACCTTTCTGATTGGCTGGCTGTAGTCACGTGGCTTTAAACACCGTGAAATCCAAGCCACGTGTACTTTCGTTAGATCTAGTGTCTTTACTGAAAATCTAATACGCATTTATTGGATAGAAAGCTACATATAAGTTTCCATGCTGCACAAAAGTTTACAAACACTTCAGCTTGAATGTTATGTGCTAACAACACACTTCTAAAGGACGCGTGACACTTCCTGCAGTGCTCTGCACTATAACATACGGGTGTGGCAGTTTTTTGTGTGTAACGTTACAGCGTTACATTGTCACAGCTTTATGACGGAGGTCTGTAAACGTCCAGACAATGCAGTGATTGATAATGAGAGCAACGAACCACGATGTGAGGGTGCGACAACATCAACCGAGTCACCATGACCAATAAAACAATTCATAAAGTAGCCTCACAGGGTTTTGGGCACCTATTTAAAAAAATTAAACCTATTTTAATAGATGCATTTACGAACGGACTAGGTTTGATAAGGCGTTTTTCCTACGAGATACATGCACAATTTAACAAATGAGAAAAAAATTCACACAAATTTTAATCATTCATGAAAGTTTTCAGATTTATTCGTATCAATGAAACTTAGGCTTTGTTCGTCTAAATATTTGCACGTTTAGAACTTCTAAAAGTATCGACAAAGCAAAAATGTGTCAGACAAACTGATATTAGGTATCCTCAAGAATCGTTTTTTTTATATTTGAACATGAGCAAGTATGTTCTTAAGAGATGTTGATAAAAAACAGTAGAAGGAAAGGGTAAGAAAATCATATTCTGTCGCAGACTTGCGCATGCCTTTTTGTTATCTTGAAATTCCACAAATCGGACACTTTCACTCATTTTAGCCGTATTTATGTACTTGGTCATGACAGAAATCCAAAACTTGCAAGAAAAGAAAGAAAAAGGCTAGCCGCCAGCTACTTGAATATATGAGATAATTTTCAATTTCAATTTTCCGCAACTTTCCAGTGATATTTCCAGTGATCCGTTTAAGGCTGATATCATTCTTCGTGCTTTACCCTTACGTTAATTCATTAAATGTGTTTTAATTAAAGAGCTTACATGTGGCCCAATTATGCTAAAGCCCAATTGTTGGACATCACTCATGCAATGTTGTTTTTGAAAGGAATAATATTTTAGCTGTTATAATACAGTGATAGTATGTACATCTACACTTAGTCTGGATTGAGTTGTTCGCAGTGAAATGGTCCGGAGTAGTATATATTTGGACAAATGCATCATGGTAAGGGTAATATATGTATATATCATCCAAAACTGGCTCCTACAGGAGAAATCGCTTGGGTGAGATCAAGCGATATTTACACTGTAGATATCGCTGCAATGAAATTGCATCACAATGCTTTGTAGACCATTGTGACGTCATTGGCTATCATGACGTCACAATCAAATGACATCACTAATGGCTCTGCTATTGAAGCTGTTAGCAGTACTTTTTACACTTAAGACACTGCTTATTACTGTCTACAAACTGAAAAAGTTGGAAGAATGATGTTGAATGATAAATAAAATCTTACCCGAGTGTCTTTTGATATCAAATACATGTATATCAACACTCGGCAAGCCTCGGAGTTTTCCCACTTTTATCAACTCGTGTTGATATATTTGATATCAAAACACACTTATGTGAGATTCTCTATATATTAACGAGAAATCGCCGGGGAGGCGGTGTTTCCTGATTTAAAGGACCAGGACTAAATGGGTTTATATGTCCTGTACATTATCATTTGTTAAATATACCTTTGGCCTTCTACATACCGAGATTAAGGAATTAATCACACAGAGTGTGTGTGTGTGTGTTATCAAACAATCAAAATCGATCTCGGACCAACAAAACCTACTCAAAAGTAAAATAGAAATATTGCAACAGCACAATTTCTTGAAATCTTGAAATAAAAATGTAAGTGTATTCATTTAAAGAAAACACAGTACAGTCTCCTCGGATGATCCACCACAGATTCGCCTGAGGGTCATACATATAATACAAATATTTTTTTAAAGTCATTAATCATCGACGGTGAGCATCTCAGGAGAAATCACATGGAAATGTTCCATACAAGAGGGGCACAGAGTCTCAAAGTTTTAGATTAAGCCTTGAGGGGTTATTGACATTATTTGGATGCCTTGTCATTTATGCTTCAGCCCTTCATGTCGTGAGAGATACTGTCAATATCCTAATGTGATGAAGCTCTTGATCCCTGCCATGTTCCTGTTTTTCACTATCCTGAGTGTTGACAAAAAAAATGACTTGATAAAATTCATTTCTTTTCATATCAAGTTTACAACTATGTTTCGCTTATATACTGAACATGTATATATAGGAACATGTTCATGTCCATTGGAAATGGAGGTCAAATTATTGTTTTCAGCATTTTCAAGAACATTTTATATTTTTGAAAAATATCATGCGATTGTATGTACTTATGTGCCTGACGTCTTTTAGCACAGCGTTAGTAGCGAAGCCGCAACATGACCTGTGAATCATATCAAAATGGTTGACTGTCCTTTTGGTTGTTTGTTGTTTAACTCCGCACTCAGCAATATTCTAGCTATCTGACGGCGGCCTGTAAATACCTCAATCCAGTGGTTGACATCATGAGTATCGATCTACTCAATTGGGATGCGATGACATGCATAAGTCGAGTCAGTGAGCCTGATCCCGTTAGTTACCTCTTACGACAAGCATGGGGACCAATTCTAACCCGGACCTTCACGAGTGTGTGACAAACCCGCAGCAATGAACTGTAGTCAGCCTTAAGCCATGCACACAACCCTTTCAGTTTTCTTGGCGTTGTAGTTTCTGCGAAGCATATTGTGTAGGGTTTTTGCTGAGCGATTTTTTTTCATGTACAAAGTCCATGTCGTTAGGTATATTTAAATACTTTTATGTACAATTATAGGTTACAAAATGCAAAGTTGTGGTTAGTGCAATATTCGAAGGATGTGTAGCAATAGATTGCAGAAAACGCAATTGAAATCTACAAATGAAAGCAACAAAACCCTTATCATATTCAATAGAAATATCTGCCAAAAGCAGACTATATCATGCGCATGTGTTTCTGAATCAATCAAATAGAGGGGCGGTCGGGTAGCCTAGTGGATAAAGCGTTCGCTCGTCACGCCGAAGACGCGGGTTACAATGTGTGAAGCCCATTTCTGGTGTCCTCCGCCGTGATTTTGCTGGAATATTGCTAAGCGCGGCGTAAAACCATACTCACTCACTCAATCAAACAAATATTGATGATACAAGGTTTTCGCGAAATTCCAATTCTGCTGCGTCAAAAATAGCGATATGACGTCGGAATAGTGACGTGCGTTGTAGAACGAACCCTCTGCGTGGCTTGCTTAAATTTCTTTAGGGGTTAGCTTACAGAGTTGTCGTGCTACACGCTATCAATGCCTGTCATATGCGTGAGTGAAGTATCAGTGAAGAAAGACATTGCTTGTGCACATACAGCTGTTTGTTGTTTAAAGGATGTTTAAAGGGTTGTGCGTCATCCCATGGTATGTTCATGTACCAGAATATAGAGATATGTACTTGGTTGTGCGTCATCCCATTGTATGTTCATGTACCAGAATATAGAGATATGTACCTGGTTGTGCGTCATCCCATTGTATGTTCATGTACCTGAATATAGAGATATGTACCTGGTTGTGCGTCATCCCATGGTATGTTCATGTACCAGAATATAGAGATATGAACCTGGTTGTGCGTCATCCCATTGTATGTTCATGTACCAGAATATAGAGATATGTACCTGGTTGTGCGTCATCCCATGGTATGTTCATGTACCTGAATATAGAGATATGTACCAGGTTGTGCGTCATCCCATGGTATGTTCATGTACCAGAATATAGAGATATGTACTTGGTTGTGCGTCATCCCATTGTATGTTCATGTACCAGATTATAGAGATATGTACTTGGTTGTGCGTCATCCCAAGGTATGTTCATGTACCAGAATATAGAGATATGTACTTGGTTGTGCGTCATCCCATGGTATGTCCATGTATCAGAATATAGAGATATGTACTTGGCTGTGCGTCATCCTATTGTATGTTCATGTACCAGATTAAAGAGATATGTACTTGGTTGTGCGTCATCCCATGGTATGTTCATGTACCAGAATATAGAGATATGTACTTGGTTGTGCGTGATCCTATTGTATGTTCATGTACCAGTTTATAGAGATATGTACTTGGTTGTGCGTCATCCCATGGTATGTTCATGTACCAGAATATAGAGATATGTACCTGGTTGTGCGTCATCCCATGGTATGTTCATGTACCAGATTATAGAGATATGTACTTGGCTGTGCGTGATCCTATTGTATGTTCATGTACCAGATTAAAGAGATATGTACTTGGTTGTGCGTCATCCCATGGTATGTTCATGTACCAGAATATAGAGATATGTACTTGGCTGTGCGTGATCCTATTGTATGTTCATGTACCAGATTAAAGAGATATGTACTTGGTTGTGCGTCATCCCATGGTATGTTCATGTACCAGAATATAGAGATATGTACCTGGTTGTGCGTCATCTCATTGTATGTTCATGTACCAGAATATAGAGATATGTACTTGGTTGTGCGTCATCCCATGGTATGTTCATGTACCAGAATATAGAGATATGTACTTGGTTGTGCGTCATCCCATTGTATGTTCATGTACCAGATTATAGAGATATGTACTTGGTTGTGCGTCATCCTATTGTATGTTCATGTACCAGATTATAGAGATATGTACTTGGCTGTGCGTCATCCCATTGTATGTTCATGTACCTGAATATAGAGATATGTACCTGGTTGTGCGTCATCCCATAGTATGTTCATGTACCAGAATATAGAGATATGTACTTGGTTGTGCGTCATCCGTTGGTATGTTCATGTACCAGAATATAGAGATATGTACTTGGTTGTGCGTCATCCCATGGTATGTTCATGTACCAGATTATAGAGATATGTACCTGGTTGTGCGTCATCCCATTGTATGTTCATGTACCAGATTATAGAGATATGTACCTGGTTGTGCGTCATCCCATTGTATGTTCATGTACCAGAATATAGAGATATGTACTTGGTTGTGCGTCATCCCATTGTATGTTCATGTACCAGAATATAGAGATATGTACTTGGTTGTGCGTGATCCTATTGTATGTTCATGTACCAGATTATAGAGATATGTACTTGGTTGTGCGTCATCCCATGGTATGTTCATGTACCAGAATATAGAGATATGTACCTGGTTGTGCGTCATCCCATGGTATGTTCATGTACCAGAATATAGAGATATGTACTTGGTTGTGCGTCATCCCATGGTATGTTCATGTACCAGAATATAGAGATATGTACCTGGTTGTGCGTCATCCCATTGTATGTTCATGTACCAGATTATAGAGATATGTACTTGGTTGTGCGTCATCCCATTGTATGTTCATGTACCAGAATATAGAGATATGTACTTGGTTGTGCGTCATCCCATTGTATGTTCATGTACCAGATTATAGAGATATGTACTTGGTTGTGCGTCATCCCATTGTATGTTCATGTACCTGAATATAGAGATATGTACTTGGTTGTGCGTCATCTCATGGTATGTTCATGTACCAGAATATAGAGATATGTACTTGGTTGTGCGTCATCCCATTGTATGTTCATGTACCAGAATAGAGAGATATGTACCTGGTTGTGCGTCATCTCATGGTATGTTCATGTACCAGAATATAGAGATATGTACCAGGTTGTGCGTCATCCCATTGTATGTTCATGTACCAGAATATAGAGATATGTACTTGGTTGTGCGTCATCCCATTGTATGTTCATGTACCAGAATAGAGAGATATGTACCTGGTTGTGCGTCATCTCATGGTATGTTCATGTACCAGAATATAGAGATATGTACCAGGTTGTGCGTCATCCCATGGTATGTCCATGTACCAGAATATAGAGATATGTACTTGGTTGTGCGTCATCCCATGGTATGTTCATGTACCAGAATATAGAGAAATGTACCAGGTTGTGCGTCATCCTATTGTATGTTCATGTACCAGAATAGAGATATGTACTTGGTTGTGCGTCATCCCATGGTATGTTCATGTACCAGATTATAGAGATATGTACTGCGTTGTGTCCCATCCCATTGTATATTCATGTTCCAGAATAGAGATATGTAATGTGTTGTGCCTTATACGTTTGGATATAATGATTTACCAGTATTTGTGAACTATGTTGTGACTTATCTCATGTTTGTTCATGTACCAGCTTAGTAATTTATGTACTGGGTTGTGTCAGATGGATAACTGATTTAAACACTTAAACAATACATATTCTAGATACTGTACATTTAATACTGTCCTGCAAGGTTACAGTCAAATGTACGCCATATTTATGCTAAACTGTTACATTTATTGTAAATATAGCAAAGGATATTATTAAACCTCACACAACTTGAAATAATCACATTGAACGTATGGTCATATTAAATTCCCAAATGCATCGCGTACCAGGTGGAGGTTCTATGCACATGTAGAGAGTAGAACATCTTCATTGAAGTGATTATTCGTGTCGTCATTACAGTCGAACTTAGTGACTCCCACAAATGTTTACACACACTCTGTACGATTTGATCATGGGTTGGCGTCCAATTAACAATGCTACGCCCGAAACATGACAAACGGGACTGTAGGCACGCTGCAGACTGGTACAAGTCAGCTAGTATCCCAGCCAGTACACTGTGTGCGTCACAGTTTGTATTTAGACTCATTAGATCCATATCACTTATCTAGGATCATCTTATCACAACTCAAGCCCTGCACATCGAGAGAAACACAGGGAAACTGATGTTAGAATTTCTGGGTAGACCATTCGACACCGTCTTCAGGCACTTCATCCCCGTTCACGACAGCCTCCTTGGTCTAGTAGATACAGCGTCTGTCCGAAAAACGAAGGTCGATTTTTCGATCTCCTGGCCGCTTCATGCCAAGAGACTTTAAAAGTTTGCACTTGTAACCATGCCTGACGCTCGGCTAGGGGATAAAACAAGGACTGGTCGGCTCGGCTTTGTATACCGTTTATGAATGGAATTGTTTCATAGTATCTGTCGGCAAGCACCACAAAACCGGCATAGTCTGTGCATCAGTGCGATAATCTTGAAAGCGACTTTAAAGCCTATTCCACCTCCCTTCGACGGCCTCGCGTACACTTACACTTGGCTGATCGTCGCTTTGCAGCTCGGTCACAACGTTGCAGAAAACGTTCATGGAGGCAAGAGATGATGGTCATTGGAACCCATGAAGATCCGGGTTAGAATTGGTCGTCAGCAACCAATGCTTGTCGTAAGAGACGACCAACGGGATCGGGTTGTCAGGCTCGTTGGATCGATGCTCATGATATCAATCACTGGATTGTCTGGTCCAGACTCGATTATTTACAGACCGTCGTCATATAGCTGGGATATTGCTGAGGGCGGCGTTAAACAAGAATTAAACAAACAAACAAACAAACAAACTTAAGTTAATTCGTATTATATTATAATTGGTTTAGGTGGAATTACTGTATTTCAAAATGGTTTATTGTCATATTGTTTATGCAAGACTGTCATTAGCATATCAAGGCAGAAGAAATATTGCTGAGTGCAGCGTCAAACAACAAACAAACAATGTTTCAGGAAATTCTCCATAGACTACCTTATTTGGCATAGGAGTGTTTGGAAACGACCCATTGAACATAAAGTCGACCTCGGTGTCCGTCAGCATGGTGGTGGCAGTGTGTTGTTATGGGTTGCGATCGTCATGACGCACTGAAAACAATCACACAGCGTCATTGGAGGGTCACACGACGGAACTACCGTGACAACATACTGGTGCCTACCCTCTTTTATCTATTTGTCTCCCTTGTATGTCTCCGCGTACTTACTATGTGCAAAATAACCAGCACAGGACCTCAATCTTACACCAATTGAGCACGCGTGGGACATTGTCAAAAGGGGTCTACTTCGCAACAGAAACGTTGGATGAACTACATGTAGACCGTGACATTCCAGAAAAGGGGGACATAACACCACACATATATGGCATGTTCTCAGAATGCACCCTTTGTCCTAGTGATGATGACCCTCAGTCTCCTTCTAGGACATGAATCTGGATGATGATAACTTGTCCAATCCTTCATTTCAACACATTTGCATATTTGCAAGGACTATTGTAATTCTAGAATATACATTACTTTAATCATAGTATAACTATATCCAATTCGCAAACATGCACCATTATGTCACGGTTAAGGAGCCTCCTGGTGCACTCACTGAACTTATGTTTCTGGGATGGACAAAATCAAAAGACGGTAATTACGTATGGTTCAATAAAAGAGACTAGTGACATCGTGTCATCTCCTTCATATTTAGATTTATGCATACAGATTGAGTGTAACAACGACTATCAAAAAGACTGTATGACAAGTGTCCAATAGTCAACTTTCCCTTATGTCGAGCAATATTCCAGCAACACCAGAACGTCATTCTGGACAAATACCAGAAAGAATCCACGTAAAACGGCTCTAGGTTGCGCCCATGTGTGTTAACTTTAGATATCATTAGTTTTCACGTATTGGATAAGCTCGATATATCAAGCCTATGTAGATATCTGTCTGGACGGACCCTCAATCAGTTTACTGTAGGCTAATAGCCGTGAATCGGCCGAGGAGGCTTGAGTTGTTTTAGGTCCACAATATCTTAAATTAGAAGGGATACGGACTCATTTGTATAGCTTTGTCTGGCTACATAGGTATGAAACACACAGACACATTTACTTGTAGCTCGGAAAAGCCCAAACCGTTGGCATAGGATGATGAGTAAGCTTGGTGTCCATGTTGCACCATACATGAACATTACTAATATTGTTTTTAAATGGAGTCGGAAATGCTAGATCTGCATGTGTTCCTTAAAAAATGGAGTCATAATTGAATTCGGAATATATCCATTCTCTCCCAGACAGCTGTCATCCTTAGTCTGACTGCCCTTCATGACAAGTTTGTAGTTGTTCCTGCTGACAAGGTCTCAGATAACATAACCATTGTACAGTTTGACCAGAGATTATTGAGAATGGGAACATAATTAATTATAGATTTATTAAGTCATAGACCAAGAGATTGTGTCAAACAAACACTGATTACCTAATGCTACGTATACAAAACAGCAAACAGTTAAATATTTTGTCAGACCATCTCTTTTCCTAGTACATGCTTCAATGTGGCGAGGCATACTGCCTATTATGGAAGTTCCATAATCTTGAGTCATACTGTCCCAGTATCTCACCACCTCTGCTTTCATATCATATATATATATATATTTTAATGATTTTGATTGATATTGTCCTTCGTGATTCCCCAAATATTTTCAATTGGGTTCAGGTCCAGACTGTAGTTGGGCCATTCCAGGAGAACATGCTGCTCGTTAAACCACTCCTGAGAATGCCTCGCTCTATGCCATCGCCTTGCTGGGAATATCCATCTGCTACCATGCAAAATTAAAACGTGTGCTGTTGGAAGGGGATGTCCCTGAAGAATATCAGTGTTCACAGCACTGGTCAATTCACATTCAAATACACATAACGGTGGGCACCCAACACATGAACTTTTAGACTGTACTTAAGACGCTGGTAATTTGTTTTTTCTGTACCATATTTTAATACAGTTTGGATATAGCCACACTGAACATTAATCTGAGAACATTTCTAAACACCAGTTCAAACGTCGTTCTCACTCCGGTTTTAGAAGTGGTGATGACATGCCTCGTGATTTCTGCCAATCTATTGCATGTAAATGCGTTCTTATTGACTCTTAAGAAACATGAACAGTTCTTATATTAATCATTTCATGTCTAATATTTTCCATGCTTATGCGTTTGTTTTAGAGGCAAATATAAGACATCGCCAAGTCACCAACAGTCAATGTCTTTGGCCTACCTGCTCCCTTCTTGTGCTCAATTCCATATCCACTTTCAACATTTTACAAAACTCGGTATATAGATGAATGTATGTTCTCTCTATAATGACCTAAGCTGACCTTGATTGTAAAAATTGACCTTGATTCAGGAAAATTCTTACTTTTTTCCAAAGCTGCCATTTCCACTGTGGTCTTGTTTGCCGACTGCTGCTACCAAGGGAGACAACTCGGGTCATACTTTACAAATATGATACGCTGAGTTGTATCCCTTGAACGAAGTCAGAATATGTTCAACTTAAACCTTTGTTATGGTAAATATTGATGGCCAAAATGGTACGAGGGGCGATCAATAAGTTTTGCAACTGGGCTGTAGGGTGGGTGATTTAACTGTTCGAACCCAGACTGAGCCCCCAGTGACTATTCTAATGAAATCTGCCCTACGTGGAAGACGCTTCCAGGATGACGAAGACATAAAGGCTGCCACAGAAGCGTGGTTAGAGGGCCATTCTGCGGATTTCTATAAAAGTGGTATTAAAGGCTTGAAGGACAAATGGAATCAGTGTATTGAGGTGAATGGAGGTTATACTGAAAAATAGAAGTGCAAAAATTGAAGTTGCAAAACTTATTGAACGCCCCTCGTATGTAATACTCAATAATGTCTGGTCAATTTCTGGTCAAACTATATGAAAACATCACTCGTCAATTTTTTGATCAAAGAACTTGTTAAGTGTTAAATCAAATTATGCTACCTGTGAGGTCAATACGTTAACTGGAGAAGAAATATGCCAAAACCATGCATCAGTACCATCAATTTTTGTTTTGGAGACATGTCCATTCCTCTTTTGTACGTGATTCCAAAGTTCAACAAAAATCCATACAAAGAGAAATACATTGCTGGGTCCGGCAAATGTACCACCAAATAACTGTCTCATCTTTAATACATAATCTTTTTATTTTCACAGAAAATATTGAAATCATATCAATGTTCATTTATCATTTTGTTAATTTGAATATGAACTGTGACACATATATGCAACCAAAAAAAAATTAACACTGAGAGCCTGTGGCCTTTCAGTAGGGACATAAAACTTAACCTTATCCTAACACCGAAACGATATGTGAGATGCTGCACTTCCTCATTGCTAACGTCTATGTGGGGGATAGGACATACAGGCAAGAAATAGGCTTCCCCGCTGGAAACAAGTGTGGTCCCCTTCTTGCTGATGTCATTTCTTATGACTCGGAATTACGGCTCGGATTGGCAAAAGTAGAACACGAGAAGCTAGAAAAAATAATCTGATTCCGTTCAATAACGATCAAATAGACAATTCCCTTCCGCTGATGTACCTACCTGAAGCGATGACAAAAAAGCATTAACATTATATTGAAAAATATATAATATTTCCCAGTCTTCAGCAACCCATGCTTGCCGTATGAGGCGACTGTTCTTGTCGTAAGACGCGTCAAACTGGATCAATTGGTCAGGCTCGCAGGGTTGGTTGATGCATGTCAACGCATCCCAATTACGTAGATCGATGCTCATGATGTGCATCACTGGACTGTCTGGACAGGACTCGATTATGTACAGACCCCCGTCATGTAGCAGGCATATTGCTCAGTGCGGCGTTGAAAACAAACAATCAAACAAATATAAACATGCTCCAAGTTTGCATATTTTGAGGATATACCTGTGCGTCTGTGAATGTTCTTAAATGATTGATAATAATCAAGTAAAGACCTTGTAGTTCAGGGACTGACAGAATGAACAATTTGCAACGTTCCACGCCATCTGACAGAATGAGCAACGCTCCACGCCATCTTGGCAAGAGGATTAGCATCATGACTCAAGTCACTGGATGGCCATTTGATCCATTTGGTCACTCTTATGACAAGCTTGTTAAGTTACTGGGGGCCAATTCTACCTTGGAGACTTTGGCTCAAGCAATTATAACTTAAGGCGCAATTTAGGGCAAACGATTCAAGGATTTTGAATGAAAGTTTTTACTCATCCTCATGGACACATGCAATGTCATTGTCTGAACTGAATAGTGTTGCAACTGCTCAGAAAGGCTTGCCCTGAACGTAGACCGTCATGGCGAGGCCAGCCGTGACTATAATGTTTACTCACGTGATACCCTAAAGGCTATCAGTCCCCGTTTTGTGTTGTTGCTACACGTGGATAGTAGAACGTATGTTTATGCTATTGAATTGGTCGCTTCCGTTTTTCGTTTCTCGGTACGAGATACGAATGAGAATCACCCTAACACTTTACACCGGCTGTTGAAGGGTCAGTGTCATCTTCCTAGTTCATTCCTCAAGTGTCCTACATGCCTTCTGCCAAGAGACGTTGCTTGGCCCCTTGAGGGGATCAGGTCCATGTACCTTGTGACTGATATAATCAGCCAGCGCTCTCACATATAAACTTTGTTGAGACGTTGTGTAATTATCTGTGCAGTTTCGTAGATCTATCGAAAGGAAATCCGGTTAAAATTGAAGTTATTTAACCAGAACAGAGTTTTAATTGCTCAGTGACATGTACGCGTGAATATTATACAGGCATAAAATAATTGTCATGTAAATCATGACTCCTTGTAAGTCTCAGGGAACACATGCCTAATTAATGTCAAAGTGAACAATACACAGGATACCACACGTGTATTACAGGTTTTCTGAATGCACCATTTGTGAGTTTGATGAATTGTATTACCCTCAGTTTCCCTCCAGGACATGAACCTGTGACAAGCATGACTAGTTAAAATGCTTCATTGATATTCTCCACTCATTGCCAACATTAAACACATCTGCATATTTGTCAGATTTGTTGTCATTCTTTGATATCCCCTACTTTCATTATTGCCACATCCAGTCCGCAAACATGCACCATAATGTCTCGGCTAAGGAGCATACCGGTGCACTAGATTCACTCACAGATTGAACTCAGCAGAGTACAAAGAAAATAGAACCCGAAAAGTAGGCATCCGGTTGCTCAAATTGTCCAACGTTAGTGTTTGTTTTGTTTTGTTTGTTTTTTTGTTTAACGCCACACTCAGCAATAATCCAGCTATATGACGGCGGTTTGTAAATAATCGAGTCTGGACCAGACGATACAGTGATTGACAATATGGGCATCAATCCACGCAATCGGGATCGATGACATGCGTCAACCAAGTCAGCGAGCCTGACCACCCTATCCCGTTCGTCGCCTCTTACGACAAGCGTAGTTGCCTTTTACGGCAAGCATGGGTTGCCGAAGACCTATTCTACCTCGGATCTTCACGGGTCTCCAACGTTAGTGAAGAGAATAGGTCATTCTTGAAACATAATACCTATACACGATACAAGGTCGAGTTTAATGCTTACATGTATATGTATGTACAAGTGAGACAGAAAGCTGGCAAATATAAAATGCAATTATATAAACGCAGATTTTAATAGTTAAATATATTTTGTTTACGTAAGTGGAGTGGATTGGGAACATTCTCTAACAGCTTCATTAACCTTCTTCGTTGCCATGTTTTCAGTTAAAAACACAGAGATAGAAAAATGTCGCTAAATATAACAATTATACACTATGTATAGATTTACTCTGTTTATCACAACATTGTACACATTTTCTAGATTTCTTCGCAACTGAATATGTGTGTGTATGCATGTTAAAGAACATTTCATATGAGTCGATCCTTTTACTTGACGGACCTGATGACAGCATGGACTGTCTGCCCTGATAACCTCAACACCCATATCAACATGAGGTAAACGGTAGTGGGTGTGTTGTTTGTATAGAAACGATTTTCTTGTACGGACTCGCGCCCACGTGTGAACTTTAGATATCATTAGTTCTTACGTATTGGGATAAGCTCACTCTATCAACCTTACATATATAGATATTTGTCTGGACGGACTCTCAATCAGTTTACTGTAGACGAATAGCTGTGAACCAGAGGCCTGAGACTTCTTTTAGGTCAATACTAGCTCAAATTAGAAGGGATACTGAGTCATATGTACAGCTTTGTCTGACTACAAAGGTACTAAGTCGTTGATTAAAAAAAGAATAGACACGTGGAAATGACCACACCGTTGGAATAAAATTATTAGTAATCTCGGTTTAATTTAATTGTTGGAACATGAAAGCGACAAAAAAACTATTCTCATAATCCTTAGGAATCTCTACTTAACACAGAGACCACTGAACGAGTCTGACAATATCATAAAAAGTATGAATCATTATCATTTTAGGGATGATACTAGTGCCAGGCGTTCGCGTGAGCGTATCCTGGCACACGTCGTAAACACATGCAAGGGCAAGTTAATTGTTCATCTGAAAAAGACATGAGAACATATTGTACAAGTCAAAATTGGGAATTTCATCTGACATCATTTTTGTCACTGCTGCTTCAAGTTTTCTTCAAATATTCTGCACATATCTACAATAAAAATATGAAAGCTTTAACTGAGACGTTGAAAGTTGTAACATTGCTCAAACAGCTTTAGAGTCGTACGACGCTCTTTGAAATCTTCTTGGAAAGATCATGCTCGATTGTACTTCGGAAGTAGTTAAATATAGATGCGACAGGCTGGAGCTGCTGGAATGAAACATGAAACTTTGCTGTTATTATTTCAAATGACGTCGGAAATGATAGATCGGAGTTATTTATCTTGTCAATGCTTATTGTACTGTGCGGTACCACGACTCCTGCACTGACTCCTTAATAACGGAAAAATACTGCCAATAGCTTTGGTCCCAACCAACCTTTGTTTGTCGTAAGAGGTAATTTAATTGAACAACGCGGTTGATGGTGACTGGTGTTGCAACTCACTGGTGTGTCGGTTCTTGGCTTTGGCATGACGTAATTATTTACAGGTCGCCATGATGTTGTTTGCATGTTGGCGATTGTGACGTTAATTAACACTGCCTCACTCACTGAAAAAAATACACAATTAGTACATTCGACCGTTTGTTCCTCGACGTACACATTTATACATACATTTTACCGATCCCTTTAATTTAGTGTTTCGTTTACAGTGTACAAATGTAGGTGGGGTTGTTTTGGTAGCATGCACAAACTGAAGAAGAGGAAACAGAATTGGAATACACACATTCTGTCCCAGCTAGCTGTCACCCAATGTCTGGCTGTCCTACATGAAACGTTTGTCGTTGTTCCCAATGACAAGGCCTCAAATAACATAACCATTATATGTAAGCATCACTACGTTCATTGTTAAGTCAACTTTAATCAACTATTGACATATCAAATAATGCCGCATATGTGGTCAGAATGTAAACCGAGGAAGAAGTCTGCAAAAACCACGTATCAGTACTTTTAACTTTCAGCTGGACTCTAAATCCCGAAGAAGACATGTCCACTCCTCTTTTGAACTGGATTCCAAAGCTCCCTTATAATCCAAACAAAGTGAGTTATATTACTGTGTCCAGCAAATGTATCAACAAATACACAGAAAGTATTTGACGTATCAGTGACACAAATGATGTCCGATGCAATTCCCTATTGTGACTTGTTTTGTATGTACGAGTTTTTTTAGGTGAGCAATTGACTTGCATTTGCATGTGTTTGTGATGGGTGCGACCGGTTTGGAAGGATACGCTCGAATTTCGCGAACACCAGGTGGGAGAGTGAATCAGGAACACATGCTCATTATATACTGGTAGTCAGGATCGTACAAACGAGACATTTCTTATGAATAAGGAAAGGGTGTCGTCGGTTTTATTTTGATAAATTAGATATAATTTGATTTTTATAAATGGTTTTAGTGACATATTTTCTTAACAAGCTATATTATTAGTTTATAATATATTCAGCCAGAAATGTTTATTAAGTCATAATTGTTGTCTCCCATCACACCTCAACTGATAAGGGGGCACGGGTGGCCCAGTTGTCTAAGGCGCCGCGATTCGCTGTGCAGTGTTGCGTCCCTTGGACACGCCAGAAACCTATGATTGTGGGTTCGAATCCCGATTAACTCCGATTATGTTTTTAGGTTTGTCCGCACCATACCCGTGCTCGTGGGTTCCACTAAAGTGGTAAACGTCTGAGACCTTCATCAGCGCGGGCTTTCCTCCAACATTGAGCTGACACGCCGCGATATAACTGGAATACTGTTAAAAGCGGCGTTAAACCCAACTCACTCACTCAATCAACTTATAAAACTCAGTTTCCTGTTTTGTGTATGCTATGATCATTTAAGTGGAAGTATATTTAATTTCTTACACGCACGAAATCATCTGTTGTGTAATCTGGACTCGAGTCAACATGCCGCACTCAGAATGATGTAGTGTTGGCTTCATTGATCATTTGGTAATACATCCTCAACTTCTACATGCCACCCAAATATCTTGGACTATTAAAATTTCACAGCATTTCAGGAAAAATAGGCTGTGCAAACTATTGTCAGCCGATGTTAGCATGACGTCAGGTGAGTAACTCATTCTTTGGGATGTACAGACTTACCATAACGTTCCTTAGGTGGACCAAAGAAATGTGATAGTGGGTTCCAATCCCGCTTCCACCTGATCAAAGGTTTTAAGGTTTGTCAGCAACTCAACTGTGTTCGCTGGTGTCTCCAAAGTGGTACACATGTAAGACCCGAATCACTTCTGGTTACGCTTTGAAATACTGTTAAACCAAACTCACTCACTAACTGCTTCAATCATGCTCAGCCATTTGTGTATCGACATACACATTTATTCATAGTTTTAGCTGATTTCGAAAGTTTCTACTGACCCGTGAAGATCCGGGATAGAATAGGTCTTCAGCAACCCCTGCTTGCCGTAACAGGCGGCTATGCTTGTCGTAAGAGGCGACTAACGGGATCGGGTGGTCAGGCTCGCTGACTTGGTTGATAAATGTCATTGTATCCAAATTTCGTGGATCGATGCTCATGATGTCAATGACTGGATTGTCTGGTCCAGACTCGATTATTTACAGACCGCCGTCCTATAGCTGGGATATTGCTGAGTGCGGCGTTAAACAAGAATTAAACAAACAAACAAACAAACTTCGTTAATTCGTATTATATTATAATTGGTTTAGGTGGAATTACTGTATTTCAAATTGGTTTATTGTCATATTGTTTATGCAAGACTGTCATTAGCATATCAAGGCAGAAGAAATGTTGGTGAAAACAGATTCACCAGATTCACCTCATTGCAAAGGTATAAATTTGAAAAACAACATGTTCCTTTTTATCATGTAAAACATCAAAACACTCAGCTTAAATAATTCCTATTCATGTTAAATATCAATGTTGCTCTTATCACTTGCAGAACAAAGACAGTCTATGTATGGAGGCATGGTTGACACAGTCGTCTGAAGCACCACAATTCACTGTGCAGAGTTGCGTGTCATGTTTGTGGTAAAAGAATCCAACTACGGCCGTGGATCCGAATCCCAGATCCCATTACTCCCATTGTCAAGCTAACAGTGTCACAGTACTGTTCAAAGCGCCGTGGCACCAGACGCATTCCCATAGAATGTTCATCTGCCTAAATGTACCCGAATTTAACACACTTATCGTTTCAAACAATATTGATTATTTTGAACGTTGAATATTGAAATAAATTCCCTCTCTTTGAATTCATCAAGATCGTTTTTGATAGATTATTTTACGTTTATCTGAAAAAAAACCCACACAAACATCCACATCCCTCAAAGAATTGCAATGAATTGAAATTAAATTGTAGGAATCTGCAGGGCATATATGTATGTCTTGAATGGCATGTGTACATGAAACAGACGCGCTTTCATCTAACATTTATTAATTACTAACAGTTTTTAAGGGCACAGATATTTCTAAAAAAATAGATCTGACAGCAGCGGAATAAATCTAATATAATTTCCCCTGGCATTGATATGCTGTATGTTGTACATTGCTCTAAGCACCAACGAAAGGCCAGTATATGTTTCGTGATCAAATTTCGTATTTATGATTCATTTTAGCGTTGTTTTAGTATAAGGTGCAAGCCAATCGCTGCAGGTGGATGTTTAATCTCTGATTGGCTGTTACTTCACGTAACTTATACATCAGTGAGCTCTCCTCGTGAACCCCTCCAGTTTCTGTGCCCAAAGAAATGCCTATGATTGATGTGAAAGATGCGTACAGGGTTATATCCTCAACAAGAAATGTTTACAAACATGTCAGTTTGTTACGTCTATGCCTCACACTTCAAGGCACTTGTGTCGAACTGTTCCACAATGTTATGCGTGATGAAAGGTGAAATGAGGTTTAACGTCGCGTTCACGATTTTTGCACTTATATAGCGACGTGCATGCACGTGTTTGTGTGTGTTTGCTTGTACTAGTTCGGACTGATGCCGATTTTATTGTGCTCGCACACTGAGATACCCAATCTGATTAAAATCAGATCTTAGTTCTCGCTGTCGCTCAACAAAGATCTGAGGACATCCCATTATGGATCACGTCAGAACGACCTTTCATCCGACCAATCAAAGCCTCGCTTACTAGATCATGAAAAGGACAGTCGGAATGTGTTTTCTAATTATGCAACCTCGAAAACGTTAACAAGGGCTATTCCGAAAGACAGTTACGGCCCGTACGACTGATTCCCTCAGAATTATCGTCTATCTCTCGCTTCCGTGGGATAAACATTTGAACGGAGGAGGCGTTGCACAGTAAGTGGGATAGATAGTCATACAATCGCAACCATATATTAGACATTCCAGAATGTTTGTTTGTTCAGTTTTCAGAATTTTAATCGAGAACTGTGTCAACATACATCTACATAGACTACATTTGCAATTAATGATAAGATATAATTAAGACATAAACGACGAGAGGGAGTTGGTTATCGTTCAATAAAACACTGCAGGTGGAATACACCAAAAGGTGTTTTATTGTAGTACGCTAAAAAAAATTAAAAACACCACCTCGTCGTTTATATCTTATAATTCACATTATGCACAGCCTCTTTTAGGATGTCAATAAAAAGTATAAGCTTTGAAAATATTTACCCGTATTTTAATAATGAATACAATCCGACCTCGGCAGTGTCGAACAAGTCCATTTTATGAACAGGGTGGTTAAGTCTCGTATTTCTTGAATATTCTCAGAAATCTTCAAGTCGATTATCTGAACTTTTTCCCTCAATACTGATTGTCACATCTCTTCTACTTTTGGACGTAATCGCTCGGCCATTGTGTTAATCTACGTTGCCCAGCTATATCTATGGGGATATTTTTCCCTCTGAAAAATAACGTCGTCCAATTTACGACGTCATCAAGTTGCGAGCACATGGTCTATTCTCCAGAAATGAAGTCATGTTTATCTATCGTGCAATAAACTACGTTTCGTTTTCATTGTTCGTAGCGATTTTATCGCGTAGCTATCTTATTTTTCCTCATAATGCACGGATAAACGTACATAAACGTATATCAGTTTAAATATTAACATATCCAAGTTGGCCTCCACTCGGAAACATGCAATGACACAGGTTGTGATGTACCCGTTCGGTGAATTAGAGGGTGAATGTTATTAAACGCCAAATAATATTCGAGTCTGGATCAGATATGTCAGGGACACAAAGAATTATTAAGGATCCAGGCCATCCATGTATTACCACGCAGGTCTGACCGCTCGTTCCATTTGCAAGAAGCATAAGTTAGAAAAGATCAAGCTATGAGTCAATTATCACACAAACAATTCAAGGATTGTAATCTAATTATAACAGTACGGCACTCCTAGGCTTTGACGCAATCTATGCCATTGTCCAGTAGTCGGATGGCAATATTGTTGCACTCGCCCCGAAACCCGTGAAGATCCGGGTTAGAATAGGTCTTTAGCAAACTCTTAACAGCCGTAAAAGGCAACTATGTTTGTCGTAATAAGCAATTGGGTGGTCAGGCGCGCTGACTTGGTTGATGCATGTCGTATCCCAATTGCGTAGATCGATGCTCATGATATCAATCACTGGATTGTCTGATCAAGAGTCGATTATTTACAGACCGCTGTCCTACAGCTGTTATATTACTAAGTGCGAAAAACTCACTGAACTGCCAGCTTCCATGTATCGATCTAGAATCCCGATAACGTTTTGTGTTGATACGGATGCTGAAGGGTCAGTGTCCCCATCCTAGTTCATTCCGTATGTACTCGACATGCCTTAAGTAAAGAGAACCTGCTTGTCAGTCAGAGGAGGTCCATGCCCCTTCACCAGCTGTTCTTGACGGTGGCGGTCGGTATAAATGCTGAGCCCACTAGCAATCGCGCTAGGATATCAAATTCCCGAGGTGGTGTGTGATAATCTGGGCAGTGACGCATATCTAACGAAAAGAAATTAAGTTATCATTGAAATTACTAAAGCAGAATATTATTGTTTAGTGACATGTAAGCATGCACATTTTACAGTCCTACATCTTCAACTCTCGATATAAAGTAAATAACGGCTCTTTGCCTTACCTTCCCTAGTGGACGTCACTAAGGTGAGTTGATGTGAAATGTGGTTTAAGTGAGTGAGTGAGTGAGTTGGGTTTAACGCCGCTTTTTACAGTATTCCTGTTATATCACGGTGTGTCAGCTTAATGTAGGAGGAAAGCCCGAAGTGATGCAAGTCTGAGACGTTTACCACTTCGGTCAAACCCACGAGCACGGGTATGGTGCTGACAAACCTAGAAACGTAATCGGGGCGAATCGGGATTCGAACCCACAATCATAGGTTTCTGGCGTGACCAAGGGACGCAACTCTGCACAGCGAATCGCGGCGCCTTAGACGACTGGGCCACCCGTGTCCCCGAAATGAGTTAAACGTCGCGTTCAAGTTTATTGCGCTTATATCGCGACGTGCATGCATGTGTGTGCGTGTGGCTGTTTGTACTAGTCCGGACTGATGCCGAGTTTATAGTGCTAGCACACTAAGATACCATGCCGCAGTTTAACATGAATACCCCACTCAGACACAGTATACTGACTCCGAACCGACCGGTCCTTGTTTTAGCCCCTTAATGCCGAGCGACAGACAGGGTAACAACAAGTACAAGTCTTTTGGTATGACGCGGCCGGGGATCGAAACCCGAACCCTCCGGGCGAACGCTCCTCCACGCGGAACGAAAATGTGCGATAATTCGTCACATTTTTAGTGATAAGTTTCTAGAATCTGAAGGAACTGATTTACGATAGAGAGCAGTTTTTCCCCTAATATTGTTGATGTAAAATCCATTCATGTATTCCGAGTTGCTTCCATGCTTCTTATGTGATTTCCTGATTAATCAGCCCATCCCGATAAGATATGAAATACATACTACATATGGAAAAAGTAAACGCATGTTATCAATGTGTATATGTTGGATAGATACATTTAGAACAGGAACGATAGTGTATGTTTGACTCAGCATATTTTTACATGTTTCTTCCTTATTTCAAAGTTAAAGATGTAAAGCCAACACTATATGGGTAGGACGATGAAGAAACAATATATATTTTCTTAAGTAACGAAGTCAGAAGTTAATTTTATTTATTACAGAAAATATGAGGTGATGGGTTGAGTTGAGTTGAGTTGAGTTGAGTTGAGGCGAAATGGGGTTCAACGTCGCGTTCAAGATAATTAAACTTAACTAGCGTCTTGCACGCACGTGTATGGGAGTGGCTGCTTGTACTTGTATGGACTTATGCCGGTATTATAGTGCTAGCCCACTGAGAAAATGCCCAGCAGTTTAACGTCGATATCCCACTCAGAAACAATATTCTGACTCCGGGCCGAGCAATTCTGGTTTGATCCCAAAATGCATGTTTTGATGCATTTTGGTAAGACGCGGCCCGTGAATCGAACCACCGACCTCCCGCTCCATGGGAATTCGAAGATGTTCCATCCACTAGCTATAGTTTACAGAAGGCGTTACATAGGACGTGGAAAGCACAACATAAGACTTGGTGAACGTACCATACTTCATAGGGCGTGGAAAGCACACCAGGCAGCATATGACGTGGTGAACGTACCATACTTCATGGGGCGTGGAAAGCACACCAGGCAGCATATGACGTGGTGAACGTACCATACTTCATATGAAGCGGAAAGCAGACTCGACAACATTTGATTTGGTGAAAGTACCATATTTCATATGACGTGGAAAGCAGACTCGACAACATATGACGTGGTGAACTTACCATACTTCATAGGACGTGGAAAGCAGACTCGACAACATATGACGTGGTGAACGTACCATACTTCATATGACGTGGAAAGCAGACGAGAATGGGAATTCGAAGATGTTCTATCCACTAGCTATAGATCACAGAAAGCGGTTACACAGGACTTGGAAAGCACGACATATGACAAGGTGAACATACCATACTTCATAGGACGTCGAATGCAGACTCGATAACATATGACGTGGTGAACGTACCATACTTCATATGAAGTTTAAAGCAGACTCGACAACATATGACGTGGTGAACGTACCATACGTCATAGGGCGTCGAATGCAGACTCGATAACATATGACGTGGTGAACGTACCATACTTTACAGGACGTCGAATGCAGACTAGACAACATATGGCGTGGTGAACCGACCAGAATCCATATTTCACAGTGACAGCGCGTCATAATACATTTACATCAAGTACAAGACGTGAAAATGGCCGACACGATAAACGTGATTTACGAAGTTGTCTTTGGACCTTTGGCGGTTACATGACCGTGTTAGTCATCATTGATGAATTGACCGATCATTGAAAGGTGATTTTAAATTCATAGATTGTTGTAGACTGTCACTGTCAGTCTATACACGGATCGAGTCGATACAACGATAGTTTTGATGAGTATAATTTCTCAGAAGTTCAAGATGAAAGGGTCTAAATGATCAGAAACAATCTGTATGTATTCGTGCTTGGGATTTCCATGGGGTTCCCCTAGGAATGTGAAAGTCGTCCTTCAATGTTTACGGCATTTCAATAATACAGTCTCGTGAAAAGCAAATGAACGTCAAATTGTGTCGTTCATACACATATGAACGTCGATTCCGCGGTCATGTGACCGACCTCTCGTCCAATGGAATTGCTGTAAAACTTCACATGAAAAAATAAAAATTCGTTTACCTTTGAATAGAAGAACAGTAAAAGATAAGTTGTGAATGAAATACTTCAATGCTTCAACAATATTGCTGAAAAGTCGTTTGACATTATCATATTCAAGGAGTTATTAAGTGAATAACGACCCCAACGCTGTAACTGATTGAAGGGGTGTCACGTTTCCGAGTGATTTTAGGAAAGCTTCAAATAACTATGTAATGTACATGTGCACATGGCAGGAGCTTGATGCATGTTATAAGATGAAAGAAGCGAGGAAGAATAAGAGTGATCGAGAGTTTGCACAGTTCATAAATACTGTATCAGTAAATATAGAGTGAGTGAGTTGCCCCCAACACTCACGCCAACGATTTAACGCCGCTTTAAAAATATTCCAGTTATAGCGTGGCGTGTCAGCTTAATGTGGGAGGAAAGCCAGAAGTGATGCAGGTCTCAAATGTTTGTCACTGGTGAAACCCACGAGGACGGGTATGGTGCTGACAAACCTAGAAACGTAATCGGGGTGAACTGGGATTCGAATCCACGATCACAGATTGGCGTGCCCAAGGGACGCAACTCTGCACAGCGAATTGCGTTGCCTTCGACGACTTGGCTACCCGCGCCATCAGTAAATATAGATGATACCATGCAACCATTAACGTTAACATCATCAGCATACCGGTACTGTCATATGATGTTGCCTTCGGGTATATGTGGAACCTGTGTGCCTTGGTGCTGGTTTTATCTGTTCGTTGAATCCCCGGGTTCGATACGTTTGATCGTCGTATGAAGCCTTGATGTCCATTCAAATATCACAATTTGCGTTAACACGCTCAAAATATACACGGGTATACCAAAACATGGGTAAAAGGAGAATATGAACATGTTGTACTTCTTTCGCGGTGTGTTACGTCGTTGATGTTACCATAAGTAGAATGCACAAACTGAAAGAGAGGAAACGGAATTGGACAGTCACTAAACCCATTTTGTCCCAACCAACTGTAATCCAAAGGCTGGCTGCTCTACATAAGACGTTTGAGGTCTTCCCACTGACAAGCGCGGAATAATATAAGCATATGTAAGTATCACTACATTAATTGTTTGATGAAAGAACTTGGAATTGGTAGAATTTAATAATGTCGCATATAAGGCCAGTGTATTGACCGAGGAAGAAATCTGCTAAAACTACGCATCAGTATTGACAACAGTATTGTCTAAAACTTGAAAATACATGACTTGTGTGTACATTCCTCTTTTGCACTGGATTCGAAAGCTCCATAGAAAGATATATTCCTGGGTCCCGCAAATGTACATGTAAATCCGAATCCCTGTCTCAAACATTACCAATAATCCTTATTACAATCAAGGAAGGACTTTCATTATATTCACAGAAAGTATCTGAAACAAGTGTGGATTGCCCATATATACTTGTACCATAAATCTCCCTTTTAGCTCACCTTTTAGCGAACACCTGGTATCATTTTTTAATAGTGATTCATAAATACATGCTTATGTCATAGTCGGACTTGTACAATGAACTCCGTTAGAAAGAGATTGCTTTAGATTATGTTTGGTTGGTTGGTTTGTTGTTTAACACCGCATTCAGCAATATTCCAGCTATATGACGGCGGTCTGTAGATCATAGAGTCTGGACCAGACAATCCAGTGATTAATATCATGAGCATCGATCCACGCAATTGGGATCGATGACATACTTCAACCAAGTCAGAGAGCCTGACCATCCGGGTGTCGCCTTTTACGACAAGCATAGTCACCTTTTACGGCAAGCATGGGTTGTTAAAGACCTATTCTACCCCGGAATCTTCACGGGTCTTTAGATTATGGAAAAGGTTTTGTCACTTTTATTTGCTCGGGATATCATGGTGATAAAATTGCAATCTGTATCTAGATCTGAACAAGTGCGAGTTAGTCACTACAACACTACGCATGTCATATTCCCCATATGTTTATGTTGACCTAAATGATGAAATAATCAGGTTTTAGATACATTTAGAAAATAATTCGACGTTTGTTTTAGCAGCTGAACAGATCAGACTGATTCTGTAGGGTTAATTAATAGGTACATGATCAATACATGTACTAAGGTTTTTAATACGTACACAGCGCTAGCGTACACGTAACATACCTATTTTACTGTTAGATCAAACGATTTGAGGATCATTCATTTACACACGTATCATATACTATATTGGTGCATTTTGAACAGTGGTCTCTTTATCTTCTCCTCATGTTCCCAATAGACGCGTGGTCCGTGAAGATCCGGGTTAGAATAGGTCTTCAACAACCCATGCTTGCCGTAAAAGGCGACTGTGCTTGTCATCAGAGGCGACTAACGGGATCGGGTGGTCAGGCTCGCTGACTTGGTTGATGCATGTCATCGACCCCAATTGCGTGGATTGATGCCCATGATATCAATAACTGGATTGTCTTGTCCAGATTCGATTATTTACAGACCGCAGTCATATAGCTGGAATATTGCTGAGTACAGCGTTTAAAATTCTCTCTGGTGAAATTATTCCCTCTTCATAATTTTTTACATTTTTTCTTATGTGTGTCAATCCATTACTTTTATCCAGGGAATGTTTCCTTCAATATCCCTTACTTTCTTTGCAATTTTCGTGAAAACACTACCCTTCCTTGCGTAAACTTGTCACATATTTTCCATCCAAGCAGGTCTGTTTTCCTAAGAGGAAAAACGGTAAGAAAATGAGGAGATTGAACAAGGTTGTAATGATGAAGAATAGCAATGGAAGATTGCTAGATATATGGACCCACATGTTCACAAATACAAAACCTTCGTTTCATCCTGATGCGACATTGAATTTATTTTTTAACCCTACGCGAGGAAGGCCTTCCGCGTTTCAGTTCTTTTGCTCGTTAGCTTTACTCTCTTCTTTTGTACGTATCGATCGTGGATGGCAAGTTTTGTATGAAAATAGTCGGTGGGTTTGAACGCGCAGTTTTATTAAAATGATTTGCCCCCACACTTCACTGTATTGTATCAGCTGTTTCGTCGGTATATTTGAATTTCATGATTAATGTCTTTAACCAGAGACCATATTATATGGTCTCTGCTTTAACCCAGCGTTTGGTGAATTCCTGATCAGACAGGATTTTTCTTTTTTGGTAGCCACGATTCGATATTTTCAGCACTTCTTTGGAACTTCCAAGTAACCAATATTATATTTGATGTCAATAGACAGAGGCAACCGTTACTTTGCCTTGTGGTATTAATTCGTGAAATATGATTGAACCGTCAAATATATGACACAATATTAGATATTAAGGTTACTGAACGAGAAAGGATGAAACTACATGTTTCTGTCGATTTTCCGTACATGAGAACCTTAATATATACATGGAGTTACATAATGGTTGACACTGTTTATAAGATTATTACAAGACATTCATGTATAATCTTTATCTGAATGTATCTAATTTCAGTCAGCTTTTATGTACAATGGTTCCTATATGTATAATGGTTGGTTCCGCCGGTGACCCTTTAACAAACTGAGGGAATGGCAATGCCAGCGTCATTCTCTCGAATTGCAGGTCTACAAGAATTCAAACCTTGGAGTGAAGTCGTCACACAGCGGGGTCGAACGTGTCATTTGGTATATTTATATCAATGGCAACCAATTATTCAATGAAACAACAAGTCACCACTTAGTTTCTGAAGCCTTTATGGTTCTTATTGTACTGTTTTAGCAACGGCGGATGAAAGTGTTGTGTTTTGCTGAACATCAAAGAGCGCCTTTATTTTGTAATGATAAATAGCAATTCTTCATTTGTATAATTGCTTAGTCCTAGACAACGCTAACCGGAAAGGCAGCCGTTGCTCAAAATATAAACTTGAAATAACATTATCTTTTTGTCTTTTTGTCAGGGAAGTACATTTCTTTCCAATGCAGCAGTTACACACATGACCATTGGCGATATAATGAGCAGTAATAATTGAATTGCAAATTGTATCCAATTACAGACAATTTCTGTGATGATTCTTCATGTTCAACAAATATAGTCATTAAATAAACTTCAATACTGAAAACTACATCTCAGCTCTAACATGTTAAGAATTAAGAAACGCAACGGCACATTTTAAATGCAGTTCACATCGCCTTAGAGTTTAATCAGAAAGGTTTACTCAAGAAAAGAGAGAAGTTAGAATTTGTGTTATTTGTAAAGAGAACAATATAGAAGACGAATAAGATTGTGGGTTTCAAAAGTCAATAAACATCAGATTCTACATTTTCTCACACACTGCTTTATTCTGTGATCCAAACAGTCAATGTTCAACGTATACCATACGAAGCAGGTTCAAGCTGAAACCATACAAAACAACAAACTAACTTGCATATTCTCATGTCCGAAACACAGCTAGCTTGTCACAATACAAACTTACTCCGTAATAATCCCCAAAATACGGTAAATACGGTAATAACATGCACACGTCACAACACGGTGGTAACTCTCAAATAATTCTGGCTTTAAACGAACAATATATTAAATTACACCCCTTTCATAAATAAATATATCATGCATGCATATGCAATGTATTACTTACAAATTTCGTGGCAGAATCATAGCGTTGACAACAGCCGTACATCAGGTTATCACTCACAGGGATGCACACTTTCAAATTTCACGCCACCCCGCATGCTTTTTCTCTTATACCATCCACCCGCAGTTACCACCCGTGTCCAAGCCAAGCCATTCAACCGCATACCGCTAAACAAAGAACAATGCCTTTCTGTCATCTACAAAGGTTATAATTGTGGAGTGTAAAACATGTGATGATCTTAAAACACAATAGCACCATCATATTACATGTTTTGGTATACTAGTAGAAACAAATTTAATGTATTAATGTCGCCCACTGACGAATACACCGTCAAAATCTATGCGCATCATATATAAATCATATATGCGCATCATATATAAAAGAATGGGTATTAGAAACAAACTGGCACCCTGAGTCTCCGACCCCTTCTACTGCCACTGTATCATGGGCATATGGCCTACAATACTGACTACAAAGGTTGATTGGAGTGAGTGTGAGTGAGTGAGTTGGGTTTAACGCCGACTTTAACATTATTCCAGTTATATCAAGGCATGTCAGCTTAATGTGGGAGGAAAGCCCGGAGTTATGCAGGTCTCAGACGTTTACCACTTTTGTAAACCCACGAGCACAGGTATGGTGCTGACAAACCTAGAAACATAATCGGGGCGAACCGGGATTCGAATCCACAATCATAGGTTTCTGGCGTGCCCATGGGATGCAACTCTGCACAGCGAATCGCGGCGCCTTAGACGACTGGGCCACCCGTGCCCCCATAGTTGATTGGATGTCACAATTAGTCATATAGGTACACACGAGCATCCGTGAAATTAACCCGTATGGTTACTAAAATTAATACACTTTGAAGTGAAACAAGGAATTTTAAATATTAGTGTCGAGGGCAAATACTTATCTTCATAAGAATGGCGGATACAGACTATAATTACAATTTGAACATAAGTCACCTTTCAAAAACTTTAACTTCAAATCAATCTGATATTTGCAATCGCGTAAAAAACGCAATGACTCGTTATTATTATATCGTATTTCCCAAGATAACGGTAGTATATTGTTACGAAGCCATTGGTGTAATATGAACGTATGTACCTTACATTGAACCTGACGGCGACATAAAATATATTTAGAGCCCACAGCATTGACATCAAACCTCCATTTAGCACCGCATTGGAGATCAGCGGGATCCTCACTGTCCAGACACGATGGTACCAGGTCGGAAAGAGACGCTGAGTGCTGTTGGCACATCTGTGCATGTCTGTGTATCGTGTTTGACTATCATAGCTGATTCTGAAATATATTTGAGTCAATGTGCATTCTATCATAACCGTATTGGCCCAACACTGTAGCAAAACTATTTACTTATAACTATCTGATTTTACTTTTTACGTGAGGAAATACATAACATTGTACATTTTACTATTGAACGGATAAAATAATTGAACAATTGAACGATCCAACAAAATAAAGCATGTTTGCATCTCTCATTATTAAAAAGTAATATATCCCACAGCCGTAAAAGAGAAAAATGAATGAATGAGTCAGTATTGTTTTACGCCGCTTCTAGCAACGTTCCCACCATAGTATCTTCCTTGCCTAATAAACAAGAACACATCCGTGGAATAGTGGACACAGCGTTTGCCAGGAGAGCAGAATGTCCGTGGTTCGATTCCCTGACCTCGTCATACCAAAAGACGTTATACGATGACACGTGTTGTTACCTTCCACGTCCCTACGTAAGTGCAGTGATCTTGAAGGCGTTGTCTTTCACCTGACCTGACCTGTCGTTACCTTAAAACTTAAAGTAGGGTCAGGCTCGGCCACATTGGGAGTCCCATTACGTTTGGTCGAAATCTGTCAAACACTGCCTTGTTTGTCAACTATTTTAAATTGTATTATGTATGTGAGTCCCACGGTTAATGAATAACCTAAATACACATTGTCTCAGTTTAGCTTTAGACTCGAACCGGAAGGGAACCTGTGTAATACTGTCCCTTTAATGTAATTGTTTTATCTTCATTATTTTAGTTCCTGGGGGCACGGGTGGCCCAGTCGTCTAAGGCGCCGCGATTCGCTGTGCAGAGTTGTTTTCCCTTGAAACCTATGATTGTGGGTTCGAATCCCGGTTCGCCCCGATTATGTTTCTAGGTGTGTCAGCACCACACCCGTGCTCATGGGTTTCACCGAAGTGGTAAAAGTCCGAGACCTGCATCACCGCGGGCTTTCATCCCACATTAAGCTGACACGCCTTGATATAACTGGAATACTGTTAAAAGCGGTGTTAAACCAAACTCACTCACTCATTTTATTCCTACACAGTACCTGTGCTCATGCGTTTCTTAAATTGGTTAACGTTTAAGGCCTACAGCATATTTAGCATTCCTCATGATCTGACCCCCTGTGATATAAATGAGTTTTGTTCAAAGTGGTGTTAAAACGCTCTAACTCACGCCCTCTTCATCAGTTATTAATATTATCTCGCCCCCCGTATAGATCAGGGCTAGAAATGGTCCTCAGTATTTCATGTTGGGAGGATCGAGTGGTCAGGCTGCATCTCATCGTGTCCAAATTTCGTAGCTCGATCCTAATGACGTCAATCACGGGATTGTTAGGTCCACACGCTATTACTTACAGACCGTCATGTAGCTGGAATATGGCTGAGAGTGGGGTTAAACAACAAACAAAAAGTTAGAATTGAACATTCTCCGTGGATGCTCAAAGATATTAATTCATCGTATGCAGTGGAACAAGGAATATGATGATTTGATGGATAGGTTTTGTGAGAAATTGTTGTTAGCAAATGCTGGATGTGATACCTGATATAACAACCGTTATAGCCTAGCCAAACATTAAAATCGATTTCTCATATCATAAAGAGTGGCAATATCATAGAGTACCACTGTATAAAGTAGTGGTTTTGTAATTATTGCAATATACGGCGTTACAATTCCATGCGATAGAGATATGAATAGTTACAATGTTTAACTCTGTTGCATTTACCTTTTGATTTGTAAACTATAATTAGTCATCTTTCATATTCGTAACGGTATCTAGAGACCATCTATACTTAAACTACTTTCATGGGTTAGTTGAATTTCTGAATCCGCCACTGACTGAAAATATCAACCGTCAAATGTTTTCATTTACTTATTTGGAATTTGTCCATGCAACCAAGCGCTGACTGTGCGAATCAAAGCAATTCCAGAGTCCTTCCCGCTAGTGTTTCCTCATTCCTAAAGAAAATGTTATTTGTCATTATAATCACAGAGCAAATCTGTTACTGAATACGGCCCAAAGCGGGCAATAGAAAATAGGAAAAAGGTCCGTGTTGTGCCAATAAGCTCAGGAAAGATAATGTCCTTTTGATGTTCGCGACTGATGAGTGCCGAGCCAATGCCAGCAATGTCACTCGTATTTGGATTTCATTGACTCCACGAGAACCAACGTTAGCCCTTTAATAAACTCCAGAAGTGAGAGGCATTCCGACTAGTATCTGATCGATTCTTCCATGCTTGTATGACGTCTCGCTCGTGGACCGTGTGAAGTCTTGTCGCTTAGTTCCGCAACTGACGACAGTTGTAGGCATATAGTATCACGGTGTTGCCATTAGAGGCGAAGTGGAGCTATCTTTTATGGTCTGAGGTTTCATTCAGTCAATTTGCTGATTAAATGATGCTCTTAAACTACCGAAAAGAGGGTGTCACTCAGAGTAAAAGAAGTTTCAAATTTCTTGTACGGGAAATGTCAAGTCAGGGTGAGGAGTGGATAATTTCCTCGCGACAAGTCGATTAGTGGAATCTAAAGTTTTTTGTCCTTGCCAGTTCCATGCCTGTTGTTTATCTTTGTTTTAAGTAACACGTCGTGTGTCTACAGTGTGGAATTAGTGTTTCTTCATTCAATAACAGTAAAATGTTTAACGAAATGAATGTCATTAAGAGTCGTAAAGTGAGTGTATGTTTTGTATCGTTGAAGGCTTGCCTAACGCAAGATATCCCGTGACCGATCTGTAAAGCACCCATTATTGTGTAAAACACTTTTTAAAAAAAAATGAAATAAGCGATACAGCACAGTAGCCATAACATGTACTGACAAGTAAGAAAACTGAAACTACAATCATTGTTATCGTGATTTCTAACAAAACAAGCCAGCACGTTTTCTTTTTAAAGTTAACGTGTTAAGTTGTCCACACTGAGTGTATTGTAGTCTGTACATCACTATCAACCGACGAACCACAGTCCATATCTCAAAGCAAAGCGATCAATGGGATGATGCCAATGCTATGAACAACAATTTCTAGCTTTCGGAATTCAGAACAAATGATGTAAATGTTCAACTAGAGTATCTTCGTGGAATTGAAAGTTTGTCAGTGGGCCAGTCAGTGAAACGTTTAACAGCTGGACAGACACACAAACCGACAATATGAACTTGCAATTTAAGATGTTTAATTTGAAAATAACGACTGGGTTCGTCATCTTTATAGAACATCATGATCAGGTTTTAATCTTTCATGTTAGGATTGAGTGTTAAGTTTTAAATAAGTTTTGCAACGAAATACCCATTTTGTTAAATTAGTGAATACGTGAACACAAAGACAAAACTACAAACCAATAGAATTATCTTTATTTCTCCTTTCCATGATAAAATTCCAATGCTGGTAGCTAGAACTAATCAACAGGATAATCCGCCCATAATTGAAGATGGAATTTACTGTGACATTGCTTGGCGCTCTGGGAAATGAGCAACAATTTAACGTTTCAGTTTAAAAGCTTTCATTAAAGATTCATCTGGTAAATATCATGCTTGCTAAAACACGACAGTGGATGCTAGAGACTCGAGCAAATGGTGTTTCAGCTTAATATTTTTTTTATGCGAGCCTTGGCTTGTTTTGTTTTCTAATTGCAAATCTAATGGACGAAGCCACTTTGGGATTTTCGGAACATCCTGTTAATGGTTCTATGTCGAACTCTATATACGGCGACACGCGCGTAAGGTCAAGCAATAGAGCATTTCAATAGGCTTCTATGTTGGCAGGCAAAGGGTTCCTCAATCTAATTAAAGGCAAAACATCTACTTCTCATCTCAGAGAATCATTGAACACGATGTCGATGTATTTTGGCGATATAACATCAAGAGATAATTTGAAACAAGCACATTACATTGCTAAAGTTGAAATGGCATTACCGATAGTGATTTTACAAAATGTATTGATTGTGGTTCTTGTCAATATATCTTAATCTCAATGACACTGTGCCACGCTCGCGAGCAGAAAAAAACATGTTTTGTTTAGAGCTTAAAAGCGCATTCAGTCACTTTGTTGCCACATAAACTTGATTACGAGAATAATTATAGCCTCAAGATTTTTGTAAAAAGAACATTTAAAAATATCCCAGTGCCTTTAAACAGAGCGTGAATTTGTAATGACAGCTCGTGTCTATTTGTGCATTGACACCAGGAATTGTTTCATGCTGTAATTATACTTGGCAATAATTGTGTTTTGTTATTGTACGGATGTCGGTTTGTGCTACACTCAAATTAAAAGTTCACGACGTTGTTACAGCCTCTAGATATTATTATAATATCACAAGATATATCGTGCAGAAACGATTAATTATATTATATAATCATCACTTTCATTAATAAATGACCCTTATGACAATATCATCACAGTTTTTTCTTTTTGTAAAATTTGTAAAATATTGAAAGATAAGTTGCAAAATCCCAAAATATATGTGGCATGAGTCCCAAGGGAAACATTTCCACTAAATTACCTCGTGTACATCAATCTCCCGTGATGAGCGAGTACAGTTTTATGCCGCTTTTGATATATCCAAGCCATATCACGGCAGAGAACACAAGGAGTGGACTTCACACATTGTACCGATGTGTATGGAACCGTACCCCGGGCCTCGATGTAACGAGCAAACGCTTTGTCCCAATATTCTATCACGGGTTTGAGAAAAACACCTTTATATATACACAGTTGGACATTCGTCATTCCTCAGGTTTTTATGAACAAAAGCCCGCCATATCACTCAAAATAATTAATTGTGAAAATATCATAGGGATTCTCCCAGAAAGATTTACACATAAATAATGCTGGTACCATTTCATTAACGTACAAAAACGTATAAACGTTTTGATTTACAGCTCCCCACAGGATAAAAGAAAAACGACAGTCTTTTACAAAATCTTCCATAGTTTACAACATCTACATATGTCAAAAGACCCGTGAAGATCCAGGGTAGAAAAGGTCTTCATCAACACGTGATTGCCGTAAAAGGCGACTATGCTCGTCGTAAAAGGCGACTAACGGAATCGGGTGGTCAGACTCGCTGACTTTGGTGATGCATGTGTATCAATCCCAATTTCGTGGATCGATGCTCATGATGTCAATCACTGGATTGTCTGATCCAGACTAGATTATTTACAGACCGCCGTCATATAGCTGGAATATTGCTGAGTGCGGCGTTAAACAACAAACAAACAAAGAAACATATGTCAAAGTATTGTGCCCCATGGGTTCCGAGAATGCAAGCGGATGAAATGAAGACTACGCGGGTCGCCACCTCTATTGCCCTGTATTGCCCTGATATAACTCTATGATTCCGAGGGCAAATATGAATCCGTGCAGTGGAAACAATCCGGGTATCGCAAAGTCAAGAAGTTTAAAGCAACCAGACACGCTAAGGATTTTTGACCACCTTCTGTTGGCATAGCAAAGGCAAAATACACATCGATTATTTACCACGGGGAACAACTATGAATTGTGTATTTTGTGCCAACTTTTTGAAAAGATTGCACAAGTCTATCAACGTGAAGCGTCGCGGAAACTTCGAGGTGGTATTCTCCTCCATCAGGAGACTGATGATCCTGTTTCCACCCATATTTTAGTGGATGCTCGCTGGACTGTAGATACACACTTCTACCACATCGACTTTATTCACCAAATTTCAAATTTGAAAAAACAAACTTGAGTGATCAGTGATTTATCGAGGACCAAGAATTGGTTGCTGCTGTGAGCGTTGATTTATCGAGGACCAAGTATTGGTTGCTGCTGTGGCGGGTTTGATGAGAGACCGGGATTTGACTTTCTCCAAAGCAGTGAAGTGACCTTGAGAAGAGACGGAATAAGCGTATTAGACTGCAAGGGGACACAGTGATTCCTGTCATAGCGCATAAATGTGTTTGTTACGAGGTTTTGACAATAATCTTGTGGGGAATACGCATGAGCACTATCACTGTGATTGGTGTCACAAACATATCACGGTGTCTCTCTTCTCTCATCACCCTGTTTGGCATAAGTTAACTTTTGAATGAACTTCAAGCAGGCACTTCCGGAAATGTTTGGTGTTTAGGTACACATATGATGTATTTGGTCAACCCAAACAAGGGTTCACAAACCGCAAAGACAGATCTAGATTCATTAAAATGAACATGAAGATGCATAATGAAGAAATGTGCAGCACTTTCCGTGTTTCGTTTAGACAGAAAAATAATACCATGGGTCTGTCTTCCTTCGAAGGGATTTCAACAAAGCCTACGGCCGGGGTCACTTTGGGCTTTCCTCTCACATCAAGCTGACACGCCATGATATAACTGAAATACTGTTCAAAGCGGCGTTGAACTTATTTTTTAATCCAATTGCTACCCACGCTCGACAGCTTATAATCGTATACATGTCAGGATGAAATTGACTCATGGTTGACCAAGCCTTGCTATACATGTCGGAATAACAGTGACCCACGATAAACCAAGCCTTGATATACATGTCAGAAGCGCTGACTCACGGTAGACCAAGCCTTGGTATTCTATCAGAATAGCAGTACCTCACGGTAGACCAAGCCTTGATATACATGTCAGAATAGCAGTGATTCGCGGTAGACCAAGCCTTGATATACATGTCAGAATAGCAGTGATTCGCGGTAGACCAAGCCTTGATATACATGTCAGATAGCAGTGACTCACGGTAGACAAAGCCTTGGTATACCTTTTCAGAATAGCATTGAATCATGGCAGACAAAACCTTGGCATACATGTCAGAATAGCAGTGATTCACGATAGACCGAGCCTGGGTATACATGTCAGGGTAGCATGGACTAATGGTAGACCAAGTCTGGGTTTACATGTCAGAGTAGCATGGACTAATGGTAGGCCAAGCATGGGTATACATGTCAGAGTAGCATTGGCTAATGGTAGGCCAAGCATGGGTATACATGTCAGAGTAGCATGGACCAATGGTAGGCCAAGCATGGGTATACATGTCAGAGTAGCATGGACTAATGGTAGACCAAGTCTGGGTATACATGTCAGGGTAGCATGGACTAATGGTAGGCCAAGCATGGGTATACATGTCAGAGTAGCATGGACTAATGGTAGACCAAGTCTGGGTATACATGTCAGGGTAGCATATACTTATGGTAGGCCAAGTCTGGGTATACATGTCAGAGTAGCATGGACTAATTGTGGGCCAAGCCTGGGTATACATGTCCAGGTAGAATGGACTAATGGTAGGCCAAGCCTGGGTATATATGTCAGAGCAGCATGGACTAATGGTAGGCCAAGCATGGGTATACATGTCAGAGTAGCATGGACTAATGGTAGGCCAAGTCTGGGTATACATGTCAGGGTAGCATGGACTAATGGTAGAATAAGCCTGGGTATACATGTCAGGGTAGCATGGACTAATGGTAGGCCAAGCATGGGTATACATGTCAGGGTAGCATGGACAAATGGTAGACCAAGCCTGGGTATATATGTCAGGGTAGCATGGACTAATGGTAGGCCAAGCATGGGTATACATGTCAGGGTAGCATGGACAAATGGTAGAATAAGCCTGGGTATATATGTCAGGGTAGCATGGACAAACGGTAGAATAAGCCTGGGTATACATGTCCAGGTAGCATGGACTAATGGTAGAATAAGCCTGGGTATATATGTCAGGGTAGCATGGACTAATGGTAGGCCAAGCATGGGTATATATGTCAGGGTAGCATGGACTAATGGTAGACCAAGCCTGGGTATATATGTCAGGGTAGCATGGACAAATGGTAGAATAAGCCTGGGTATACATGTCCAGGTAGCATGGACTAATGGTAGACCAAGCCTGGGTATATATGTCAGGGTAGCATGGACAAATGGTAGAATAAGCCTGGGTATACATGTCAGGGTAGCATAGAATAATGGTAGGCCAAGTCTGGGTATATATGTCAGAGTAGCATGGACTAATGGTAGTATAAGCCTGAGTATATATGTCAGGGTAGCATGGACTAATGGTAGAATAAGCTTGGGTATACATGTCAGAGCAGCATGGACAAATGGTAGGCCAAGCCTGGGTATACATGTCCAGGTAGCATGGACTAATGGTAGATCAAGCATGGGTATACATTGCAGAGTAGCATGGACTAATTGTGGGCCAAGCCTGGGTATACATGTCAGGGTAGCATGGACTAATGGTAGACCAAGCCTGGGTATATATGTCAGGGTAGCATGGACAAATGGTAGAATAAGCCTGGGTATACATGTCAGGGTAGCATGGACTAATGGTAGACCAAGCCTGGGTATATATGTCAGGGTAGCATGGACAAATGGTAGAATAAGCCTGGGTATATATGTCAGGGTAGCATGGACAAATGGTAGAATAAGCCTGGGTATATATGTCAGGGTAGCATGGATAAATGGTAGAATAAGCCTGGGTATACATGTCCAGGTAGCATGGACTAATGGTAGGCCAAGCATGGGTATACATTGCAGAGTAGCATGGACTAATTGTGGGCCAAGCCTGGGTATACATGTCAGGGTAGCATGGACTAATGGTAGACCAAGCCTGGGTATATATGTCAGGGTAGCATGGACAAATGGTAGAATAAGCCTGGGTATACATGTCAGGGTAGCATAGAATAATGGTAGGCCAAGTCTGGGTATATATGTCAGAGTAGCATGGACTAATAGTAGAATAAGCCTGGGTATATATGTCAGGGTAGCATGGACTAATGGTAGAATAAGCCTGGGTATACATGTCAGAGCAGCATGGACAAATGGTAGGCCAAGCCTGGGTATACATGTCCAGGTAGCATGGACTAATGGTAGATCAAGCCTGGGTATTTATGTCAGGGCAGCATGGACTAATGGTAGACTAACTTTGTTGCCCTGAATTGTGTAACTTGACGTAGCCCGCAGCCATGTGGCGCTGGCCTTGATCAGACCTCCCAGTGACTGATATTATAACAACGTCTCACGTTGTAGATGTAAGATAACACGCAACCAACCAATTTACCGAGTCTCTCACAACCAGATCCAGTTTGTCTCAATGGCGTTAATAGAAACACACCGTTAATATGTGCATTTACGAATATTTCTTTATGTTCCACGTTGATTGCAACGTTAATTTTAAGCCTTTGTCGGTATATTTTGAGGAGTCATAAACTACATACAGCTGGAATATAGTTGAGTGCGCATGCACGCACACAAACTAAATGGCCAGTGTCATTGTCAGGCACCAATACACCGCGTTACATATCCACCAACGACAATTCTTGTACCCATTCCATGCAGGTGACGTATGGCTGAGAATGTCGCCCTCACACATTCATGACGTACGGGTATCCAACCGTTCGTAGGTGCATCTTGAACATATTGTTTTAATTTTCCCCCAAGGTTGTCGCAATTCAACACATGGAAATGATGTTTTATGTGATAAATGTTGTACAACATGATCCATGGTACATCTGTCAAAAGGGTAAAGGGTAGCGGAAAGGGTAAGCTTAAACCCATCCTCAATTGTGTAAAGCTAAAATAGCGAAGATATTTTCATTATGTGTATAGTTATTCTTATGCTTATGTTATGGTTAACTTGCCGTGTTATAAGTAATTATTACTATTGTATGTGATACAGGCATATAATGAGCAGTTCCAAAGAAATATACCCCACATGGAATTATGCACTGTCTGGGTAGACATAATTATCCATACATGGTTCGAATGATAATAATATCGAATAATTCTATTTGACAAAAACATCTTAGATATATATGTGATCTTTCAGATCAAAACCTCCATCTTCAATTGTATAAATAACAGGCAGACGTGATCGGAAAGAAAACCAACTAAGCACATAAAAACCTAAACGCATTGAAAATCGAATAAAAATTCTCATCTCAGAAATCATATACTCTTTGTTCAGGTTATTGCTTCACAGGTTTCCATCCTGTCCATAAATATACATCTTTTACTAAATGCAGTGATGGTTTCAATTACATTTGGACATAAAACTGTTTTGCAGTAATATATTACTGCGAAAAGAAGGATGTTTGCTTCTTGCATACAAGTTACGCATCACCAGGTAATTGAATGTGGGATAATGTAGGTTTACGTTTATATTTTCCGTATATTTAGAAATGGATTCAAGTGCTATGTTGAGTTGTTTTTTTAGTTATATCATGTTAGTAATAACGTCAAAGTCACTTTGTAGATCCGGGTTAGACGTGGTCTACAGCAATACTTGCTTGTCGTATTGCTGGAATATTGTTGAATACAGCGTTAAGCACCAAAACAAACAATACCAAAAGTAATCGAGTTATCTTTAATATTAGTTTCATTAGTCACCTTTTTGTCCTATTAGACAGTCATCAATTAAAAGTATAAATAAACGTGGTTCCTGGCAATCTCCCACATCATAATCCCGTTATTGTCACATTTATTAGATCACTTTTCTTCAGTGCCATTATCTGTGATAATATACATGTTATAGTGTCCAATTTCCTATTTCATAATACAGCGCCATTGATTGTATAAAAGATACGGATCTGCTTTGTGACTCAACAATTTAAAAACTGAGAGATGTTTCCAATTCAACATTTCCAAACAAGGCAACGTAATTTGTAATCATTTCATAAACACCATTTCAATTGGAGTTCTTGACACACCACTGTCAATAGGTCCAGAAAATGCAAACCCACTTCTGATGGACAGGCACATTGAACATGGGAATCCTTTGGGGTCACAGCCGTGGATACAACAAAACACAAAACTCATTACGTTTGAAATACAGTCCTATATTAGTCGTATTCTTAATTTAGTTAATTGCATGAAAACCAAAATTCCAATGTCTGAAAAACATTTAAATTTTGATTCCCTGCCTGAAAACCGTTGTTTTTGTTTCAGCAGAGTAGGTAGATCTATATGCACTATTGTGTCACTGGACTTTCTGGTTCATTGATCACTTGATTGTTTGGTTGGTTGGTTGGTTGGTTGGTTGGTTTTTTAACGCCGCACTCAGCAATATTCCAGCTATATGACGGCGGTCTGTAAATAATCGAGTCTGGACCAGACAATCCAGTGATTAATATCATAAGCATCGATCCACGCAATTGGGATCGATGACATGCATCAACCAAGTCAGCGAGCCTGACCACCCAATCCCGTTAGTCGCCTTTTACGACAAGCATAGTCACCTTTTACGGCAAGTATGGGTTGCTGAAGACCTATTCTACCCCGGAATATTGTGTGGCATATGCTACCGGTAGGGCAGAGAATACCCTTTTCGCGAACACCTAGTGTCATCACTGATCCATTCATATAATGTCCATCGCTCTTATGCATGTTACGCCAATGGAACCTGTTTCAGTTGATACTGGAGACGGGTCATCTTTGGCGTTGACGTTTACCATTCAGTTGGATGAATAGTTTGGCAGTGACAATCACGCAACTGAAAAACAAGACCAGTCACTTCGAAAATAAGACATTCACATTACTAGTACATGTACTGCAATGGCAAGCTCGCCTGTAACCAATATTGGTATGTGTACATGTACGTTTTTAGAGAGCGTTTCTGCAAATTTAACTAGAAATTACTTCAAATACAAAACCAACAAATCATCAAATACCACGGGGTTGCCGTGCCATTATGAATCTGGTGTTCCTTTGAAGTTTCATAATTCTATACAAAACACGGTGGCACTTTCGTTGGAACATAAGATGTCAAAACAGGTCATGCCACTTACACTGCTCTACAAAAAGACGACGCTGTCATTGATTGTCGTGAACCGTAATTGATGTGACAATACCTTTGGCCACATCAGGATACTGCCACAAGATGGCTCTGAGCGAGGGATCAAAGAAGAAGCCAAAATGACACTTGTCGTTTGCTGGATCTTCTTTGTTGCTGTAATCACAATAAAAGTAGGTGTCAACTGGGGGGCTTTGTTTAGTCCGTCTTACTGAAGGGATTCAATCTGTCCCCTGGGGGTAATCTTAAAGATGATAGACATGTGTCAACATGAGACATATGTCGTACGAGGATGCGTATACTCAAACTTCTCGATTGAACCCGGCAGTTTGACAGTTTAACTCTTTCAAGTCAATACTCCCATCTCATTTTTTTATTCCATACAGTGATGTATGTCATCAGCAATCATGCAGTTTGTATGCGCTCTATAAAACATTACACTAAATGTTTGAATGCATTAAAAGAATATTACCCTTGGCAAATGACCACTTCGTTAATATGCCGACCCGAGGTCCTAATAATTCATGTTGTTCTCATTGTAATGTAAATTCATTTGCAGAGATTCCGAAAGTTATAAATACATTCAAAGTGTGAAATTTTCATTTTATACGCTTAAACAACGCCTTTCGGAATTGTGCCTTCAAGACTAACAACGGTAATGTAAGCCATTACATTTACACAACAAAGAAGGTACATAAAGTCAAGAAAACCTTGTTTCCAGGTGATCTGGGCTGCCATTCTGGCGCAAACTGAAGTTGCCAGACATGTTAATGTTCATCGAAACACAAGATCATCTCTTTAGAGACGTTATCTACTGCTCAGCAACACTCGTGACTTGCCTACCCGTGAAGATCCTGGGTAGAATATTCCTTAAGCAAGCCATTCTTGCCGTAAAACGCGACTATGCTTGTCGTAAGAGGCGACTAATGGGATCGGGTGTTGGTTGAAGCATGTCATCGATTCCAATTGCGTGGATGGATGCTCATGATATCACCCACTGGATTGTCTGGTCCAGACTCGATTATTTACAGACCGCCGTCATATAGCTGGAATGTTGCTGAGTGCGGCATAAGACAACAAACCAAACCAAAAATCATGACTTACCACGGGCCGGTCATCCTTGTTCATGTCAATCTGAATGGCGTACGCTACACCTGAATAGGACGACATCGTTTTATGTCATGGTCTACTCTTTGTTCAAATGCAGGGACGTAACGTCACGTTGCAGCAGGATAATGCCCGCCCCCCATGTATCACGTGTTGTAACAGATGTTTTCAGGCAGCATTACATTTATGAGATTTCTGTACTGCCATGACCAGATGTTTCTCTAAACCTCTCGACCCGTGAAAATTCCGGGGTAGAATAGGTCTTCAGCAACCCATGCTTGCCGTAAAAGGCGACTATGCTTGTCGTAAAAGGCGACTAACTGGATCGGGTGGTCAGGCTTGCTGACTTGGTTGAAGCATGTCATCGATCTCAATTGCGTGGATCGATGCTCATGATATTAATCACTGGATTGTCTGGTCCAGACTCGATTATTTACAGACCGCCGTCAAATAGCTGGAATATTGCTGAGTGCAGCGTTAAACAACAAACTAACCAACCAACCAACTCTCGACCTCTCCCATATCAGTCCATGAGCCAGACCCCTGGCATATATTTGAATACTGAATGGAGGGACAAATACCCTTATGATTTACAGATAGCCTGATGTCCATACTGCATGAAGCACGTGATGGCCATTTTTAAGATGACTGCCATTTTCTTTTTTCCCAAAATCTCAGAAATAAGCATAAAAAAACAGTTTACAATTCCAAGACAACCTTTGTTTAATGAAATGTGTTAGGAACCAAATTTCACACATTTTGCAATACAATTTGAGTGGTTTTATGTAACAAACGTTTCACTTAGTGATCACAGAAATTACATTGTTTTTTTGCACTGGAAATCCAGTTTTCCTTCCTGCAAATTCTATGTGTGATGAAATCTCTGCATTTCAGCTCATTTCAAAACCAAATTACATTTTGCAAATATTACTAAGGTTACAAAAGTAAAATTTAAGTCCAGTAAGAAAAGTGGACACTATTTTTCATGTCACGAAGTTGAATTACTTATAATGGGGCACAAAATCGTGCAGCTACAATAACATTCCTCGTTTATATTTGGAAGTATTTTTTAAAATGTAAGTAAAATGCATTTTCTTTTCTGTTGTTACAGGCAGATGACTGATCAGTGAATCAAGAGCAAAATGCCAGACCACCAAACTGGCCTAAAAGACAGACGATAGACATTAACCTTTGCATTGTATGTGGTCAAGAGTCATCTCCGGCAGACTTGACAAGCCTCAAAGATAACGGCTCATGGATGACTCTATGTAAAGCTGCTGACGTGAGACAGTTTGAACCAATCATTTAGTATGCAGAAGCTGTTCCTGAGACTGTACAGTATCACAGAAAATGTAGATCAGAGTTTACCCATAAATAGTCAGTGACTAAACTAGCAACAGAACATTCTGCATTTGACTCTCGGGTTTCTTATTCGAGACAATCTCGTTAAAAAGGACTTACAGCTTCAACTGTATATGACAGAACATGTATTTTCTGTGTAAGATAAATTAAAATATTATTAATGTATACCAAATTATCACACAGCAGTGAACCTTTGAAGCTAGCAACAGAGCTAAAGGCTGACAAAACTTTCCATGAGATTGCAACAGAACGCGTTGATAAGAGAATCCTCTCTTTCACATTACGTGACATTGTTTCAGCAGAAGCACATTATCAGCGGACACGCTACAACAACTATACAAGAGCAAGAGGAACAAATATTCCTTCTGAAATACAGACTCCTATAACAAAAATCAGACAAGGCTGCTCTTAGCATATTGTTCGAAATAATTAGGGCTGATCTGTTCTCAAATCCCCGTATTCTTCCTCTCACTTATTTGATATCAGGTCTGAATAGGGAATTCATGAAGTGACAAATCATCTTAGTCGGAATCTTGAGGCTGAATTTAAAGAAACCTTGCAATTTTTCACAGTGGGTCGAAGGGTAGAAATCAGACCTAAAAACCTGTTGCTTGAAACTAATAGCTGCTGAATATGTTTCGTTGAAGAACTAAATGTAAAGTGAGATTTTAAATATGAAACGTTGGTCAATGATACAGCGATGTGTTATACGTGGGCAAATAAAGGGCGAAATCAAAGAACAGCCTTGGCTTCCACATCCTGAAAAAAATGAATTCAACACATTCGTCTTTACCCAGTAGTAGCATAAGGGTTTTGAATCTCTTACCTGGTTCGCAAAGAGATACCCTCAACTCGCATTAGCAGACTCTCATGGTTCGTTGTCCATGCCATTGTTGCTGATGTTACCGTTTTCAAAGTAATAACGCCAAAGCACATTTTACTTCCATGGGTAATAAACACTCAGACAGGTAATGTTGAGCTGATCAAACTCTAAGTCGCTTGGGACACTCTTGTTCATATTTAACCTTGGGGGAAATTGACTGCTCTATGTATTTACAAGATGCGAACATGTAGACACTGAAGATGTACCTCTTCCAGCATTCATCAGTCTGTTCCAACCGTATTTGCTTTTGACAATATTGACAGACAAGAGGAAGCGTTAAATGGATCAGGGACATCACATCGTGTCAATGGCATAATAGTTCAACCAACTTCTCTGACATGGGTGCCATCCAGATTAAAAAGAAATGTGAACAAGAAAGAGAAGCAGTGAACAGTTGAGCCTTCTGATCAACCTCTTCCCTTCTACACTTTGGGGTAAAGGGAAGGTCCAGCTACTTAATTTGAAGTTGCAGAAACGAGTGCAAACCAGAAACACTTACTGACGCCTTAGGATCATACAACCCTTTAATTGTCATCTGTATTGCTACAACACAAAGGTAAACAAAGTCAATGAGCTGCATTACCAGATACTTCGAGGCAGAGGCAGGGTAAGGAATCTGGTCAACTTCCAGCAAACCCTCGTGCTAATTACCGGTCAGCTGTTTGGAGGAGGAGCTTTGAGAATTCTCCAGACATACCAGATCCCTCTGCAGGCCATGGCAAATAAAGGAGACAGGAAACATTGCAATACAATGGATGGCGGGCCTGCCAGGTCTAGAAGTGGTTCTCGGTGTGATGTCATGCTGGTGTTCTCTTATTTGTCGACCACGTGAGTGCGCATGCATATTAAATGGTGTTAAATATACCTCTGCATACAAGTTGTCACACTGCTCCAATATGGATGCCTATGATGAAGGGATACATCAAGATGCAGAAGACTGTATTCGACAGTTGGATGTTTATCACGCTGCAGATCTTTGACGTTCGCGTTTAATACATGTCTATATTTATATACATTTTCTTGAAAACTGTTAGATATACTGGCCATAGCGGTGCTCTGTAAATGTCAACGACATGAAACTCGAGCAAATCTCCCTGTAATATGGTAAATAGTCAATAGTAAGGGTTGATTTGAGATGCAGAACGTTTGTAATGGACATTGGTGACTTTTGATTCATTAACAAATTATATTTGTCTGCGAATGTTACGTTTGATTTGAAAGTTATTATCATGCAGTGATCTATCTTTCTTAGAGATCCATTTTATTGCAGAAGGGTCATACGGGAATGAAAGTGGAATTTTGTTTTTGTGTATATTGTCTTAAATTTTGTTGTGACTTTAAGTTTTAAACACAAATAAATATGATATAAAAATGTGCACATTTTAACTTTAAACACTTTACACTCATGAAAATATATGAAAAAACAATTTTTTGTAGCAATATCTGCGATTTTCTTATTTTGTAGATATCTGTGAAAAATGGCAGCTATATGGAAAAAAACGGCTACTTATGTTATACAGTTACTTAAAAATAGTATTTTATATATGAAAATACGTCAGACAATTTTGATTTATCATAAGATCTGAAATATTACACATCAACGTTGCATTGGAATGGAAACAAAACGTCAGTAAAATGTTAAAAAAGGGTAATTTCTTCGTAGAATAGATCTTCACCAACCCATGCTTGCCGTAAAACGCGACTATGCTTGTCGTAAAAGGCGACTCCTTAACGGGATCGGGTGGTCAGGCTCGCTGACTTGGTTGATGCATGTCATCGATTCCACATTGCGAGGATCGATGCTCATGATATCAATCACTGGATTTTCTGGTCCAGACTCGATTATTTACAGACCGCCGTCATATAGCTGGAATATTGCTGAGTGCGGCGTTTTCCCTCTGGATGCCGAGTTTTTTTTCTGACGCACATTTTCCTAAGAGCGGAAAAGTGAAGGTTGTGCGAGAATTGCGCTCGCGCGGCACTGGATCTACCTCTGGCTATAAAATTACGCAGAGATGAAGAATAATAAATTTCCTATTTGATGGTGTAAATTTAACTGTAAATATCAAACCGGTTTACAAAAAAAGACACTCCTAAGTGTTGTCCGAGAATATATTCTGCGTTGAAAAACAGTAAATTTCTCCGCTTTTTATCGTACACCGATAAAAGTACTGTGCGACAATTTTTTTAAATTAAGAAGCTTTACGGAAACTGTCAGCGAACAAAATACTGTCAAATATCTGAACGACATAACTATATATCAAATGGAGTTATATGCGTATGTGTAACGACATACATTCAATGCCAAAAATAGCATGCCGTAAATGACGAAAACTGATTTTTCTCTATGACGTCAAAAGGCGACCGAGAGGTTACACGCGTACAAAGAAAAGGGGGCATAACTCCGCTATGCTTAGCACTAGTTTATTGTAACTCAGGTCAATTGGTGAGAATTAGCTGTGGGTAAGGACAATGTATTTTCGTTGTGTTTCGTTCACGAGGAACCAAACTATTCCAACACAAATATCGATATTGAAACTGTATACGTTTTCTTATAAATAAAACCCACAAGAAATGATGAAATCGTACTTCATAAAAAAGAGGTAATAGAGAAATGGATGGCCCTATCTAACCTATAACTTAGTCCTTATATTCCAACATTCTCCTGAGTGTGTAAGTGTAATTTGACTTATGGTGCACCATTATTAATGGAGCACTAGCTTTATCATCAAATGTAATGAAATACCCCAAAATAACACCATTCCTTTTGACGTCATGGCTGGTTTTATGTCTTTGATAACGTCGGAGAAAGACGACACTGGTATTTTTATTTATATTTATCTCCCATAATTTTCGTTCATGGTTTGGAAAATCTCGATGTGTAAAACGGAATTTGACGCTTTTTCGACGCAACATAAAATTACTGCTTTCACCAAGTAAATAATGTCTTGAATATGTAAACAATTAGATATTTTATCGTGTATCTTAATTGGACAGGACACGCACCTGTTTGGCATCAATTTACGTTATGAAATTCACAAAAGAATATTTCAAAACAACCAAACTTATATTCAGTATTGGACATATATTTGTTCATTATCACGTTAGTATTTCTCTTCATCTCGTCTCAGAATGAAAAAATAAAAGATGCGAAGAAAGCACTATCATATTGGTATAGAATTATCAGGATAATCGTATAAGGTTGAACCAACGGGGTACCTGGCATGGATTTTATTTTATACATTTTAAAATTCTCGAGAAATTAAGTCAACAGTTTAATATCCCGTGATCACAATATTGAAAAAAGAATGAACCTATTGATTATATAATGCAAAACGAGAGGAATAATTCGTAAAATTTGTGTGACTAACGCGCACCTGGCGAATCGTTAGATATCACTGTTCTGTGTATCAAACGACATCAAAAACAGTTCCAAGACCAAGACAGTTCTTTCAGAAATGTGTGCATAGAGAGAGAGAGAGAGAAAAGTAATATATTCAGTTTTAGTTATAAAATTAAATGAAACGGCTATTCATGGACATTGCTAATATGAACTTATAATATTGACTATTGCACATCCCAAGAAATGCGTACATGCTGCAGTTACATTTACACTTCTTGTAACACTTGTCCAAAGGAAAAAAATATCGTATGCGACACTAAAAACCTATCAATTGTTATGTAAACAATGTTCAAACAAACAGGAGATTATCAAGATTCCTTCATACATGTTGTGGCCGATATTTACGTATGATATCATTTTGAACATTGACAAATGTCCAAAGTGAAATTAGAATCTAATTGTGTGAAAAAATGTATAAAAGATATACAAAATCTGCATCATAACTGAAACTGTAAACAGCATGGTACAATGATCGTGTGCACTCTCATTCAAAGATCTTCACCTCAAAGAAATTACCAAATATGTACAACAATGTTGACGTATGACATCCCTACCTGTGACCGACTTTTACAAAATGGCGTGTTTACTGTCAACAGTACGCGGGATTTTACGAGGGGACTTTCGTTGATTCAGGGATCGTATTTACATTAATGTGACATGTAAGTAATCAGAAACATTCTGACAATCTATGTACTGTTATTTGTTGTTATAATTTTCATTGAAACAAACCGAAATAGTCAGAAATTCCGATAAATACCGTTGCCGTTGTGCGTGATTTTGCGTCAGTCATTGCGTCACACAGGACGGTAACTTTGCAATGATTTGATATTTTCAACAGAAGTTGTCAATGTATCTATTTTCAATTCCCTATTTCTTCCTACGATTCTCTTCCCATGACTATTCTGCAAATGTTGAGCCAATATTTTGAACGAATAGACGAATGGATAGCTCAAAATAGGAGAAAATGCTACAGTGTGTAAAATCGGTATTTTGCTTTGTTTACACTTCAAACAAGTGCAGTGTTTCGAGCACAGCGTTCGTTTTCACACCTGACTTATATTGCTTGATTTCACCCAGCCACTTCGTATTGGTGACAAAGACCATTGTTCATTCGATTCTAAAATGTATGAGGAATTCAAGGATGTGTGTATCGCAGCAAAGTTTGGAATATACGGGATGTTACAGGCGCCTCATAACCGGTGTACCTGAAACGTGATTTTGTAAACACTATCCAATATGGCGGAAAGTTCACTTCGGCGTTCGTGTTTGCGTATTTTCCAAAACATTCTAAACGATTCTAGGGTTATCGGAGACGTTTTTGAATGATCATTGGTGATTTCATAAAGGACAGATACCCGTGATCACTAATATGCTATTTTTGAAATTCATTTCTCGGAGTAAATATCCGAAATTTAGATTCCAGAACATGCTGTAAATAACGCGGCGAGTGGTGATTTAGTAATGTGTAAAACATGGCGACATTTACGAAGTACCTAATTTTCAGAGGTCATTTTTTGTACTTTTGCTTGGCCTAAAAAGCCAATGAATAATATCACAGAACAGGGAATCTCCCACCTTATTCAAAACTGTGATGTGTATTAGTGTGCATGATGTATGTTGAATTTTATTCGACTTCAAAGTGAGGGTTGTAGAGGAAGGACATATATGTCCCTCTGGCATCCAGGGGGTTAAACAACAAACCATCCATCCAACCATCATATAATCGCAACATTAACACAACAATTATATCTCAATGACATGCAAACAGCATAATAGAATGTGTAAAATGAACTGCTGGAACAAAATCGCTTGAAAAGGAAAAGTCCATCACATGAAATCAGTTGAGGCTAGCTAAAAATTATATTGGATATTTGTCCATCTCGGTGGTAGTCAAATTTGCCCTGGCTGCTGGACTACATAAAACATGCCTGGGATGTGATCGAGAGATGCCTACGATAGGGCCAGAGCCAGACTTTGACTTCAATCTTTGGTTGACACTTTCCCCCACATCATCTGGTGTCTTCATAATCATCTGGTGTGTGCGCGCGCGCGTGTGTGTGTGTAACCTTACCTGTCATTCACCTGATGAAGTGGCAAAACGTATCCCTGTAACGTTGCATACACAATGTATGTGTATATATATATATATAAATAATATATATATATATATATATATATCATAAAATAATAAAGTCCACGTTAGTCCATCATCTTCTTTATATCAGTTTCATACATAGTACTTTCGCTGTCTCATGACAGCTCTTCAGTGTAACTGACAATGACATATAATGACGTCATACTTATGATGACGTCATAAAATACATCTGTGACGTCATAATGTGTTTACACACTCCAGCGACGACACCAAGTGATTTAACAATTGTAGGGAGACATTTGAATTAAATATACAGTATTTGTAAAGTAACAGTGCAACATTTACGATTGAAATGACAAATCTATTAATACATTCTAGAGTTCAATTTTGGTTTCATCAATTGGATAAACATTTGTTCTTTTTCCAGTCTCAGCTGCTTGTTACTTGTATACAATTTATAAAACGGAAAAATAGTAAATTTCCCGTTTCCGCAATCATCAATGTGTTTGCTGACACCTAAGCATCGAACATTAGGGTCTCTAATCTGCTGTTTGTGTACAGTGACTCTATCTTTTAATTCCATGCCGGTTTCACCGATATAGTTTTCGCCGCATCCCGAACATCTCATAACATACACCACATCTTTGCTGCGGCAGTTCATGTCGGCTTTCACATTGAAACCCTTGCCATTTGCAAAAAGGAAAGTAGTACCTTCACTTAAGATGTTACACGTGCCGCATCTTGGTGTGTTACATCTACTTACACATGGTACACTCTCTGTACAAGAATATTTGGATGGACAAAGAATTTGCTTGAGATTTTTTGGTTGCCTGGTACTTTTTATAATTTTAAATTTATTCAGTCCTTGTTTCATTTTATCGCTTTGCTGTAAAATTGGGAGGTTGTCCCTTATGACTGGCATGATATCACAATTATTAGGATTGAAGGTGGACACAAACGGTATAACTTGATCGCCCACATCATAAGTGAAGAAATTGTATACAAGTAACAAGCAGCTGAGACTGGAAAAAGAACAAATGTTTATCCAATTGATGAAACCAAAATTGAACTCTAGAATGTATTAATAGATTTGTCATTTCAATCGTAAATGTTGCACTGTTACTTTACAAATACTGTATATTTAATTCAAATGTCTCCCTACAATTGTTAAATTACTTGGTGTCGTCGCTGGAGTGTGTAAACACATTATGACGTCACAGATGTATTTTATGACGTCATCATAAGTATGACGTCATTATATGTCATTGTCAGTTACACTGAAGAGCTGTCATGAGACAGCGAAGGTACTATGTATGAAACTGATATAAAGAAGATGATGGACTAACGTTGACTATATTATTTTACTATATATTACATGTACACCGAGTGAACATTTACCTCATTTTTGTATATATATCTATATCTATATATATATATATATATATATATATATATATATATATATTAAAGAAGTCGGTAAACTTTATAATTGGGAACAAAATCAGAACTGAAGAGAATATAAATACAATTCGTGCAACCAAGATTCTTGGAGAGATTCAATACAATCACGCTATATAGATACCACAAAGAGATGGCATTGGCATTTGAGATTATCATACAATATTGACATCACAAAAAAATATTAGAATTTAAAACATTAACACAGATATCTCATGCTACTGGCATTGAAATGTGTGTCTATTTAAAAAACCGTTCCTGTTTATTTTAATATACTCAATGCTTTCGTAATGCATATTTACATCTCTTTGCATGTACTGAATGAATATAAATATAGATATCTGGTCTAATTATCTGATTAAAGGGGAAACATTCCTTGGCGTTAACTTCACATACCAGTCTACTAAAACATGGAAAAAGCAAGTTTGATGATAGAGCTAGGCCTTGAAATTAAAAAAATACCAGTACAGAATCGGATCGCAAAACCTCTACATCTATCGTTGTGATATCATTGGTCTAGTTTTCTTTGAGGACTGTTTGTTACAGCGAAAAGAACAATGAAAAATACAACAAATACATGATGTTTCTTGGTTACATCTGTAACTCTAATTTTTTCTGTAACCCCACACATTGATAGCATGAACATCGATCCACGCAAGTGGGATACGTTGGCACAGGTCAACCAACTCACCAAGCCTTAGCACCCGATCCGATCAGACGCCTTTCGCTATGACTTATATTCTCAACCGGAATCCCACAGGATAGAATGATGTAATATATTCAACCAGGTTGAATTGAATGGCAGCGGAGAAGTGTTTGATTTCGAGAGTTGATTGATGAGTTCAGAGTCTGTCGAAGGGACAACGTATTTGTGAAATATTTTGTTGTGGACATTACATTATGTTATGGAGGTAAATCCTCAAAAATATTGAGTCAATTGAGTAACTTGTTACGCTGTCAATAAAATAAACAGGGGAATGACCTTTGGAGAATGGACAAACTGGAGGAACGCGAGCGATCAAATTCTTGCAGAAAGAGGGCTTCACAGCAAAAGCCATGCAAAGCTACCGACGATCATGTGCGGTGATTCGGGGATTATTTGATCACAATGATGTGATGATGAATGACTTGCCATAAGTAGCGTTAAATACACATTTAATCAGTAGTTTCGTGATACAAAGGAAAATATTATAATAATTTCATATAAATGATTAAGTCTTTGTTGAACGTGTAAATAGATTCTATTGATTGAACTCTTCATGCAAGTCCCGTGGTATTGCTCTCCTTGGCTCAGGCGAAGCAATTCACCCGCGTGCAAATCTTATCTGAAATCATAGATCCGAAACATAGGTACGCCCTGATATGATTCTTCGCACCCTGTTCACTCACGCATCGAGTCACTCACGCATCGAGTCCTTTTGCTTCCTTCTCCAGAGCTTTTGTCCACCGTCAGAAAATATCATCTTTATGCCCGATGAAGGCTGCAGTTGGTTTAGTCTGATACCTGATGACAGCCACTGCAATAAAAGTATAAATACACTTCCTCCTCACGAATGTATATATTTTCTTATTCTCGATATTATCTCATTACAGGATGGACAGACATAGATACATTTATGTGTGTTTTACCTGTCAGGAACGATCAATCTGACATGTCTCTTTTTAAATGTAGCAAGACGTTTCATGGTTATAAAAGCGACAAAAGCCTTCCCACAATCATAAGAAACTCCATTGTCTGATTCCGACTATACCACAGCCATGTGTTTACTCTTGTGTTTTACACACCCAATCTTGATTGGTGTCAGATATCATCCCGACTGAAAAAAACAGACCTTATACTGTTACTTCTTTTAAAACATAGGTATTGATCAGATAATGTTCCATACAAATGTTCATTTGAATACTATTTCATACTGTTATTTAAATTATGTTTCCTGAAGGCCCAACGAAAAGGGAAATTAAAATAGAAACTAATCGAAGATCATAAGATTTCTTTCTCACCGAACAAATCATATTTCAAAGCTCACGTTCAATACGGCTTCTCTGAACGAGATACGCTACAACATATGCAGTATGAGATATTGATTTAGACTTAAAATGATTTCTTTTGTGGACATATTAATATTATGTCCGTGTAGAAAATATTGAATACAATAATCTTTGTTGCTTGATATTTGCACCTGAAATAAAACATTGACTATTGCACCGAATATATTGCACAATTTGGAGTTAGTTTGGGTCATAGTTATTGCGTATTGTAAAACACATACGTTTACTGTAAAGTTGTTTCTACATTGATGGAATAATAATTTAATATCGTCTGTAATTATTGCAAGGATTTAACATCAATCTTTATCGCTGTTTTACTTTGTAACTCGTATATACGAGATCCCAACTATGATTGACTGTGTTGATGGAGTTTGTTTTTTATTATGTTTCAACATAATCCATACACTCCGGCCAACGATGTTGGGATGCCTGGACCCCATTGGTGTAGAATGCTTCATCCTGGTGCTGTGCAGAAGTATTATCATCATCATTTGCACATTGCTTGTCAGACAGTTCGTTTGTTTAGAAAGAGGTGGAAATCTGACGGGAGGAATGGGGAGGGGGGTTAATCTGGTGATTACTGAATTGACTTTTGTTTAGTCTCTGGCTGATATTACTAAACCCAAATCCATGGCTACAAATCGCTTAACAAAATCAGCTGTGTCCAGTTTAAAACGACGTAATGCTCACAAGAAACGAACCTGGAGCGTGTCTGATCAGAAGTCTGAAGTCTTGGAACAGAGTGTGAAACATGTCTTATGCCCAGTTCACGCTACATAATGTTCTCAACTCTCGTATGAATACAAAACGTCCACGCAAGAGAATAACCAGTCTCAATTATCCACCGAAACAGATCACAAAACGCAAAATAACTGTGAAAATGACATGAATTGATCGCAGAAAAACAATCAGTGATGACACAAGACGTTCGCGAACAGGGTAAGCGTGACTTGTACTGCCCTACCGGTAGCACCCGCCATTCATACAATTTACATAAAAAAAGTGTTTGTTGTCTGACGCAAAATGAAATTAAATGTCTGCATTGGCTGTGTGATGTGTAGTCGGTCGTCGGTCATCCATAATCATATTATGTGTTTTATCAACATTTTACTTCGTGGTGGCAGTTGAAGGCCTTCCTGATCTCACCCGCGAGGCTCTCCCCGTTTTGAACTTCGCTGTCCACTTCTTAACAGTGGCACATATAACCTTTCAACCAACCCTTTATAAGCAATTTATAGCTCTCCACGCACAATCTCAAATTCAGGGGTGGAATCATATATGGTCATCCTGAAAAAGTAGCAACATGATTTAAGGAATATCTTATCTCGACCTAAAAATTGTTTGTATTTTGTCATCTTCCCGAGGCAAGGGGGGTTAACTGGCTACAGAAGTCCAGTTTCCACTCTTGCCGAACTAGGCTGGAATTATGGAGTCCAATTAAAATCGCATAATGAAATCGACATCCTGTTCGGAAACTGCCATGCAGATTTCGGTCGATTGCAGGATTTGCAAAACATGTGTACCGAGGACTTAGCGTCAACAAATACTTTCCAAATATTTTCTTGTTGCTTTCAAGGTGCTTACGTGATTTGATTCATTTTGGGAAGAAAGACCCGTTTTGTTACAATACAGATCTTGATTATCGATCAGATCGTCTTCACTAGGCGACGCCATTTATTTGAAACAAATGCAAGTGATATGAGAGGCGGGATCTAACTGGCAAACAGGAGGTACATTGAAGGGACACAACTCGTAATAGTCACCGGTGGCGCTACGGTGGAGCCTAGAAATTCCATCGTAGTTCTGCAAATTTGGAAACTGGATTTTTACAGTCAGTTAACTCCTTTGTTTTGGGAATATGGTATTTTGTATGCTTTAAGGAAGTGTCTCTTAAACATGACGAGAAAAACGTTAAATTTATACAAACACAACAATGATTTAAAAACACAAAGCGTCTGTTTTCACTGTCACTAGTTTTTGATTGTTTGTTTGTTTGTTGTTTAACGCCGCAGTCAGCAATATTCCAGCTATATGACGGCGGTCTGTAAATAATCGAGTCTGGACCAGACAATCCAGTGATTGACAACATGAGCATCGACCAAATCAGTTAAGAGCGATGACATGCATCAACCAAGTCAGCGAGCCTGACCACCTGATCCCGTTAATCGCCTCTTACGACAAGCATAGTCGCCTTTTACAAGCATGGGTTGCTGAAGACCTATTCTATCCCGGATCTTTACGGGCCTTTGGATTTTGATGTATTCATGTTTGACGTTCATGTTTCTGAGCTTGAACACAATTGTTCTTTGATATAATGTTAAGGCGTGAAAAAAACTATTGTCCCTTCAACTATGTTCGACTCATTTTTAATTTGTATACCTGTTGCGCTTACAACATTAATGCACACGTATTTAGTTTGTATGGGCTTCTGAGTTGATGCTGTGTTGATTTTCATGTACTTAAGGAAGTACCTTCTTATGTTAGAGATGTTGAATATTTTGATGTTTGTTATGCATGTAAAACATGTGGAAAAAAAGGGAAAAAGAAAAGTATGTTTAGGTTGCGTTGTATGGGTGCGACTCGAACCAGTGTTGCGTGCATGTTGACATTCACAACGTCATTAATTAACAGTCAATTAGAGTTATGGTTCTTTGTGAGCAAGCGCGATAACCCTACTTGGCGTGGTGGGCATAAGGCCGGTTTTCTTTGCTGATGAAGGGGAAAATTTGTAAGTTACAGCTGATGTAAATCATTATTGTTGATGACTCATTACAGTTAGCGTTTATTCATACATGTATGTAGCAGATAAGTACGCTTTATTCGGCACTGTATGGACAGGACGTTAATTTATCATGCTTGTGTCTTCACTGCTTCAGACTTGAATAAACAAGAACCATTTCAAGACCCCTTCGATTTGTTCCTTTACCTCGCCACAATTCAAGTAAATTTTCCTCGATCTGCAGTCAACCATGGAGGAAAAGGAACAGCTTGAGAGGGCGAGAAGAAACCGGAAAGGAAAACTGACGCTGGCAATGAAAGAACTGATCGACGAGGTGCGACAGGAAGAGACAGACGTGGCTGAACTGCGAAGACTGATGTTAAAGGTTGATCAAAGGATGGAATCTGTGGAAGAGGCTCACGATAGACTGTCTGATGTAATCGAGTCTGACGAGGAATATGCCAAAGAGCAGGGATGGATGGAAAGGGTGACCAGTGACTACAGGGAAACTGTAAGACGGGCAAGAATGTTGTTGAAAGAGACTGATGATCAAAGTTCAAGAAAGCCCAAACGTAATGTTCAAGATCAGAATATAAATGCTGAAAATGATAATGTAATTGTTCACAGTGAAGATGAAAGTTGTAGTAATGATAATCAAAGTGTATCGGACATTGATGAACAAAATGTAAAAGAAAAGATTGACAATGTTGCCACAGATGTTTGTAGTAATGCAACGAATCCAATGGTTGGAATGATGCAGGCCATGGCTTTGCCTAGGGCACAGGCAAAAAGGTTTGATGGTGATCCTTTGCATTATCATGCATTTGTTGCATCTTATGAAAACAGTGTAAAATATATCTATGATGATGGTGTAAAACTCAATTTGCTGAGATCATTGTGTGTAGGTAGAGCCCTTGACTGTACAGATCATTGCTTGTTGAAACCCTCAGATGAAGGTTTGTGATCAGCATTGCTCACTCTGAAGGAGAGATTTGGTACAAATGGAGTGGTTGTCCAGGCCTGGGTGAGAAAAGTAACAGTCCGCCGTGCAAGAGTTGAAGTGGGTAAACTGGAAGAATATGCAGATGATTTGGGCAATTGTCATCAAGCCCTGAAAGCACTCGGGTATCTGAATGAGATGAACAATCAAGCAACATTGAAGAGTATTGTTGAGAAATTACCAAGATTTCTACAACAGAGGTGGGCTAGAGAGGTTTACAAACTGAGGATGAATGGAAACATGCCAGCCTTGCATGTTCAGTTCTGCATGTTCAGTCAGGACCACATACGCAGCAAGCCTTAGTCTGCAGTGAAAATGAAAATGGAATGTTGCCAGTCATCAGTGTTGAAATTGGGAGGAGGACATGTAACACCGTATTTGATTCAGGAGCTAGCATCACTCTTATCAGAGAGGAGGTTGCCAAGGATTGCGAATTTGAGAGTCACCCAGTACAAGTGGAGATAGGAACTGTTGGTGGAGAGGTCCATATGCATAACACCAGAGCATACAAAGTTAAATTGAAATCAGTAAACCAGCAGATATTTTCTGTCATTGCAGTAGGGGTTCCAGAGATAACTGAAGTACCAGAAATGAGTTTGAGCCTGAAACAGAAGTTTGAAAAATATCTTGGAGAACCTATACACAGAAGAGGAGGACCTATAGATCTGCTGATTGGTGTGAACAATGCTCGCATGCATGTTGGAGAGATCAGAGAAGCTGATGGATTTGTTGCTCGCAAATCGCCACTCGGTTGGGTTGTTTTTGGATCAAGTGAAGGAGGTGCATCCAACAGTCAAGTTCTCGTTGCACAGCTAGCGAAACCAGTTGACTTGAGTCAGTTCTGGAGTACTGAAGAAATGGGAGTAAGATGCATGGCAATAGAAGAGAGTTCACAAGCTCATGAAATTTGGGATTCATGTCAAAGAGTTGATAATCATTGGGAGGTTACATATCCATGGATAAAGTCACCAGACCAGTTACCTGACAATCGGAATCAGTGCTTCTCTCAGATGAAAGCAACTGAGTCAAGGTTGAAGAAGAGTGCAGATTCAGCCAAAGTGTACAATGATGCAATACAAGAGTTGGTTGACAGACAATTTGCAAGAAGATTGAATGAAGAAGAGATCCGTGAATACAAGGGTCCAGTGTATTATCTGCCTCATCATGCAGTCATTAGAAAGGAGAGTAAGAGTACACCGATCAGAATAGTCTTCAACTCATCAAGTAAGTACCAAGGAGGCTGCATCAACGATTATTGGGACAAAGGACCAGATTTGCTTCAGAGTCTCGTAGGTGTTACTCTAAGATTTAGACAGTATCAGACAGCCATCGCTGGAGACATCAGTAAGATGTACTATCAAGTGAGGATATCAGAGCGCGATCAACACGTACACAGGTTTCTCTGGCGGAACTTTGAAAGGAGACCTCCTGATACATATGTTCTTCAAGTGGTAACCCCAGGAGACAAGCCTGCACCGGCTTTGGCAATAACTGCTTTGAGGAAGACAGCTAAGGAAGCAGAATCAGAACATCCAAAAGCAGCACAAACCTTACTTAAAGATACATACATGGACGACATATGTTCATCAGTACCAACTGATGTGAATGAGAAGGAGTTGAGTGAGGATATTGATGCAGTCCTGGCATCTGGCGGATTCAAGGTTAAAAGTTGGACTTCAAATGGAGGCAAGTTCAAGAATAGCGAGTACAAAGAGAATATCATGTGGACAGAGGAACAGAAGATCCTGGGAGTGGTATGGGATCCAAAGGATGATGTGTTGAAATACATGGTCAAACAACCTGACTTAAAGGGATCAAACCTGACAAAGAGAATTGTTCTCAGTGAGTTGTCAAAGGTGTATGATCCGATCGGATTTGCTGGAGCATATCTCATCAAAGGAAAGGTTATGATGCAGCAACTATGGTCAAGTGGAGTTTCCTGGGATGAGGAACTTGGTGAAAGGGAGACAGTCAGTTGGATCAACTTTTTTTTCTGAGCTTAAAGAGCTTCAGGGAGTCAGCTTGACAGATGTCTCATCCCGGAGCCAACTGCAGAGACACGTCAGTTAGTGACATTCTGTGACGCTTCTGAGAAGGCGTTTGGTGCTGTTTGTTATACCAGATGGATAACGGTTGATGGAACTGTTGGTGTAAGATTTGTTGCAGCAAAGGCAAGAGTTGCGCCTTTGAAAGCCTTGACACTGCCCAGACTTGAGTTACAAGCAGCTGTGTTAGCATCTCGACTCGCTACAACTGTAAAGCAGGAAATGACAGTATCCTTTGATCAAGTGTTTTTCTTGTCTGACAGAGTTATTGTCTTGAGCTGGATAAGAGGTCAGTCACGTCAGTGGAAGTCATTTGTCGCCAACAGAGTTGCTGAAATTCAGAGCCAAAGTGATCCTACTGATTGGTTTCACATTCCAGGTGAATACAATGTAGCAGACAAAGTGTCACGGGGTGTACCAATTGGTGATTTGACAGGGGATTGGAGAGATGGCCCGATATTCCTACAGATGCCCCAAGAGCAATGGCCAAAGTCAAATCCCAAAGCTGATTGCGATGAAGTTGAAAAAAGAATGTAAGAGAGAGAAAACAGTATTGATAGTTTCAGAGACTGAACGAGTGATTGATGCAAGAAAGTTCTCAAAGTGGAGAAGACTGATTAGAGTTACATCTTATTTGCAGAGATTCATCAACAACTGCAGAAGAAAGGAGCCAGCCATTACCGGTCCACTTACAGTTGAGGAACTATCTGCATCTGAGAAATATTGGATCCTCCAAGCTCAAACGGATCTCAAGTCACTTGACACTTACAAAACTCTATGTCCTTTTGTTGAAGATCAGATTGTTTATGTTGGTGGAAGGACCAACAATCAGAGGCTGTCATATGATACAGCTTACCCAGCACTCTTGCCACAAAGTCATCATATTTCATACCTGATTGCAAAACATGTTCACGAGACAGGTCATTATGGTGTTGCCTCGACAGCAGCCAGGGTGAGGAGGCGATACTGGATCATTGGAGTAACAAAGTTGGTGAAGAAAATCAAGCATAGATGTGCAAGATGCAGAGCCTTTGAACATAAACTTGAGCAACAATGGATGAGTGATTTGCCCATGGAAAGAGTGAAACCCTTTTCACCACCTTTCTTTTACACTGCAGTGGATTATTTTGGACCGATTGATGTTAAAGTTGGCCGAAACAAGACAACAAAACACTATGGCGTCATCTTCACTTGTTTAAACACAAGAGCGGTGCATTTGGAGCTGGCAGTTGACTGTTCTACTCAGGAGTTTCTGCAAGTGTTGAGAAGGTTCTTTGCAGTCAGATGCTATCCATGTCAAATACAAAGTGACAACGGTACACAGTTTGTTGGTACTCAGAGACAGCTAAGACAGATGATTCAAGGTTGGGGCAAGGACGAGCTGAAGGAATACTGTGCTGAGAAACAGGTACACTGTAAGTTTGTAACACCATTAGCACCTCATCAGAATGGATGTGCAGAAGCTTTAGTGAAGAGCTGCAAACAAGGCCTGAAGAAGGCTGTAGGATCTCAGCTTCTAACACCATTTGAGTTGTACACGTGTTTGCAGGAGGTGGCTAATCCTGTCAACCAAAGACCTATTGGAAGAATTCCCAATGACCCAGATGATGGATCATATGTATGTCCAAATGATCTTCTTTTAGGACGTGCTACAAGTAGAGTTCCACAAGGTCCCTTTCAAGAAACAAGGAATCCACACCACAGGTTTGAGTTTGTTCAGAGAATGGCTGATGTTTTCTGGAAGAGATGGATCAGGGATGTCTTTCCAACGCTTGTTCCAAGGAAGAAGTGGAATGTACACAGAAGAAATGTGAGCGTCAATGACGTTGTAGTTATGGCTGATCCTAATGCAGTTCGTGGACAGTGGAAGTTGGGAAGGATTGTGGAAGTGTACCCAGGGGCAGATGGACGAGTCCGAAATGTCAAAGTTAGGACAGTCAAAGGAGAGTTCCAAAGACCAGTCACAAAGATTGCCGTGTTGTATCCATCTGAGGGTTTTGACGAGGAATGATTAATGTGCATTTTGATGCGAATCCTTCACATGGTGGGGAGAGTGTTGCGCTTACAACATTAATGCACACGTATTTAGTTTGTATGGGCTTCTGAGTTGATGCTGTGTTGATTTTCATGTACTTAAGGAAGTACCTTCTTATGTTAGAGATGTTGAATATTTTGATGTTTGTTATGCATGTAAAACATGTGGAAAAAAAGGGAAAAAGAAAAGTATGTTTAGGTTGCGTTGTATGGGTGCGACTCGAACCAGTGTTGCGTGCATGTTGACATTCACAACGTCATTAATTAACAGTCAATTAGAGTTATGGTTCTTTGTGAGCAAGCGCGATAACCCTACTTGGCGTGGTGGGCATAAGGCCGGTTTTCTTTGCTGATGAAGGGGAAAATTTGTAAGTTACAGCTGATGTAAATCATTATTGTTGATGACTCATTACAGTTAGCGTTTATTCATACATGTATGTAGCAGATAAGTACGCCTTATTCGGCGCTGTATGGACAGGACGTTAATTTATCATGCTTGTGTCTTCACTGCTTCAGACTTGAATAAACAAGAACCATTTCAAGACCCCTTCGATTTGTTCCTTTACCTCGCCAATACCCATTATCAAAACAATTGTGTACGTCATGTATACAAATAAAGCGACGAAACCCTTTCAATATCCGACCCGTGAAGATTCCGGGGTAGAATAGGTCTTCGGGGTAGAATAGGAGCTTGCGACGACGTTCATACAATGTTTGGCCCCCACTCTATGAAGGTTTATACTCCAATGAACTCACACAAAGTGGGCGTATGGATGCACAACTTGCTCTTCAGAAACATCTTACGCAGCACATGTGTTCAAACCATATCTTCATTAGATGAGAAAGGTCTGTAAAGAACTACCTCAGTAAGTCAGTCAAAATGACAGCGCGTCGTAATACATTTACATCAAGTACAAGACGTCAAAATGGCCGACACGATAAACGTAACGGGGGAGATTTCCGAAGTTGTTAATGAACCTGTGGCGGTTACATGTGTTAGTCATCATTGATCAACTAGCCGATCATTGAAAGGTGAATAAAGATGCGTCAAACAGACACAAAGGTAAATTCATAGATTGCTGGAGACGGTCAATGTCAGCCTAGGGATGGAACGAGTCCATACTACGATAGTTTAGATGTGCATTTCTTCGTTTGTTCATTAGGATGGGCCGTAGCGAGGATATTCGTGAACAATCATGCAGTCACGCTCTCTGGCGTTTCTCAAAGTATACTGAAACGCTGAGACCAAGAATAAAGGTTCTAAATGATACACTTATGAACGTCAATTTTTGCGGTCATGTGACCGACCTCTCGTCCAATGGAAAAGCCGTATATCGTGTAAACTTCAAATTAAAAAATTATCAAATAATGAGAATATCAGGTGTTCACGAAATGGTGAACGCATCCTGCCCCACCGACGACACCCGTCACAAACACATGCAAAGGCAAGTCAATTGTTCACCTGAAAAAGCACGGGTACATATGGTACAAGTCAAAATAGGGAATTGCATCGGAAATCATTTCTGTCACTGATGCGTCAAATTTGGAAATGTCCTCCACATGTCTACCATAAAACATCTTGAAAGTTTGATCAAACAAATTCCGTGTCTGAGTTTGACACTCTTTGAAATCCTGGTAGAAAGTGTATGCTCGAATGTATCTAAAACAGTGTGAAATGTAAACACCAGAGGCTGGAGCTGCTGGACTGTTGCTCGACATGAAGGGAAGGTTGAAGTCATCCCTCTTGTCATACAGTCTTGAGGAGAGTGTTTTGTCAGTCTGAATCTTTATGCACAGATCTAAATATCCAACTGGTCTCCTTTATTTCTAGTTAAGGTGGGTAAATCAGTGGAAGGAAATTGGCTATTTGATGTTTTTGAACGATATCAGATCATCGATATACCTGAAGCTTAAGCTGAAACAAATCAGCAAGAAGGGGAGCACAATTGGTGCCCATAGAGATGCCTAAACATCTTACCCCCAAAGTTAACGTAGATGTCATCAATGAGGAAGTCCATCATTTCACATAGTGTTTTCTCAGTCAACTTCAGATGGCATTTGCTTTCATTTTTCACACATTGTCCCGAACCACTGAATGTAGATACGTAACTGTGTCTGTGGTCACCACGTTTTGTAACAAAAGCCACATTGATCAAGGAATGAAGTTGTTCCTTAAGTTTGTCAACATTTGCTGGACCCAGCAATATCTCTCTCTTTGTACGGGGTTTTATAGAGCTTTGGAATCAAGTACAAAAGAGGAATGGACATGTCTTCAGGTTGACATGAGTCAAGTCAAAAGTTGACAGTACTGATGCATGGTTTGGGCTAATTTCATCCTCAGTTAACATACTGGTCTTATCTGTGGCATTATTTTATATTTCATTCATACCAAGTTCTTTGATCAAACAATTAATGTAGTGATGCTTACATGTAATGGTTATGTCATTTGAAGCCTTATCAGTGGGATCAACTACAAACTTTTCATGTGGGGCAGCCAGACTTTGGATGACAACTGGCTGGGAAAGAATGGGTTTATTCCAATTCTGTTTCCTCTTTATAGGTTTGTGCATTGTTCCAAGGTTGTTATTGTCAACAATAGAGAAGTCACCTGTGATTATATAACCTACAGGTTGATAGCAGTATGATGTGTCTTGGCAGCCACAAGTAATGGAATTTTCATCATGAGCTGACAAGTCCACGGTCTGCAATACGTTTCTATAATACAACAAACTGGATGAAATTGTGTTCGTATTGGAAAATGAAATTGTTGGTGGTTCCTGATATATAAAATATTGTGGGACATTTTGGGAAACTGATTTTTGTCTGAGAATGTTACGTAAGTTTAAGGCATTAATACCTTTGTTTGCAAATATCAAATTCAAGAAATTGCGGTCTTTGTCTGATTTAGTGGAATCTGTTTCAGGTTTGGCCAAACGTTTCAAAGCTATATCAAGAACTATACTCTCTAGTTCATACTCTGGGATCTGTTTGTAGACATACCCTTCAGCAAAAGTTGTTGGATTCGTTTAACTTCTTTCAATGACACAGAGTATAGTCTTGTTCTTACTTTGTTCAGTCCGAATGGTTCCGAATGGTTGCATCCATATGGCATTGCTGTACACAACAGTCGAATCCAATGATTTCCCCTGGACATTCTATAAGGTCGACTGCATTTAAGGCTATTAGAGGGATAGTATATTTTCTCCAATATCCTAACTTTCATGCAAAGGATTGATTGATTTTCAGAGATGAAATGTTGGTAGACACAATTGGAAATATGTTTTGTTGATGCCATATCTATGCTGGTTGACTCGTGTCGATAATTTCTGTTGTGTCTCTCCAACAGAAATCAATCCACAAAAGGTACATTCAACATGCTTTTACACACATATGAATGTACTGCTATATAACCCTTTACTTTGTGTCATGGAGGTTGAGAATTGTCGAATCTCTAATATGACTAGTATTCAAATGTCTAAATAAAAATTCAATTTCGTCTGCGAATACAATGTCGTTAGTAACTTTACGAATTCCAAGTCATCAATGTTGTTCAAACGATAATGTAAACCACAACACTGGCAGCAGCGAGAACACGCGCATCCCAAAAAGTATATTCAGTTATCTAATAACCTTCACACCGTGTAATTCATACCTTTAACCATGTTTGTGTCAAACATTTAGTCATACTTTCTAATTTGCTAATGTATTAAGATTACACGTCTGTCGTATTTTGATATTGTTATCTGATTTGTAGTTAGTGTACAGAAACAGAGATGCTACCCTTTGATCATTTGGTCTGATGTTCCCAGCGGGATTCAACTAAAGGTATCACCGCTTCCTCGAGAGTCGGGAGTAGTGGTGTTTGATTGGTGAAGCACGAGACATGCATTCAGGAGCACCTGTAGAGGTCAAACATGAGGCGAAGCTCAGTAGGGCATAGGCTGAGCAATTTGTGATCATTTACAGAACACTATATATACATGATTCTTTTGTTACCATTTTAGCATGTGTAATGATGAACGTTTTTTCATTGTACATTGTACATTGTAGATACGACCTGGTCATAGATACTCGGATGTTACATGCTTGGATGAAAATGTTACGTTTACATTTGTCTTACACTGTATCATCGTGTTCATATGCACGATGATACAGTGTAAGACAAATGTAAACTTTCCGCTTTTTAGCGATTTCGTTTCAAACCATTTATCAGTATGGATCTCAATGCTAGATAGTTATGTTACTGCATGAGAAGTATGAACACCTGTGCAAAATCCTTAATGTTATAAATGGAACAATGCGTAATGTTTTAAGTCCTATTTGCTGTCAGTCATTGACAAAATGTTGCAAAACCTGATGACGTTTACCAGGCTCCTACCCGTGGAGGTCACCAGACGCTTAATTCGAAACCATGGGTATGTTGTCACAGTTCTCATGAAGGGCATTCTCACGTTTCTTTGCATAGTATAGGAGGATCCCTGGCTCTCAGACGACGGCCCAAGTGATCCCTCAAGTGCTCAATTACCGTGTTGAGATCTGGACTTCTTGCTCCATGGGTACGCGTGTTGTAAACGTCATCAGATCACGTGGTGCGTTCACCAGCTATTGGCACTGACACAGAGTGTGTTTGCACAAGGTTCTGCGACATATTTCGATGACTGACAGCAAATAGGACCCGAAAGATTACGTATGGTCCCCATACATAAATTGGGTTAAAAGTAATTGAAAATGTAAAAAGGTAAATACAATGAGAAAAATTGGTCAGCTTACTGTTTACTGAGGTGTGGGTGCAAATGAACATCACACGCTACATACTTACTTAAGTTATATTTCATACGTACAACGTAAAAGATTAACATAAATTAAAAGGGAACGCATTAATTGAATTATGGGAGGTGGTTAACTTTTGTAGAGGTATGAAATGACATTACGTCTGGGACTTCAGTGGACGAACGCAGATTCATTGTAAACCATGTTAGTGCCAAATGATGAATAATAAAGAAGACCATATCGTTGGATGTGAGGAATTGGCTCGAGCTGATTGTGTTTATTGTGTTTGCAAAGTCTCATGTTGACTGATGTCTTAAGTAGTTGTATCAAAATGTATTTAGATGTAGTTGTGACTTATTTACATTTAAAAAAAAAAAAAATTATTTACAAAATACTCTTTCTTCTCCTATCCTCCACGAAAGTAATAAAGGAATTTGCAAACCATTACTAGGCAATGCATGTAAAACTTAAAATATAATAAAGAAAAGTTTTTTGTAGTTTCTACATGAAGTATTATTAACCGCTTCGGCTTCGTGTCTGATATTTCGAGCCTGACCACCCGATCCCGTTAGTCGCCTGTGATGTCTACTGAAGATAAGACACAATGGATTCTAATATACAAGATATGTAAAGGCTAATGCAAGACAAGATTAAATCTTTCTACAGAGAGACACCGAAATTATACTTTCTTCCAAACCTACGTTACAAACACGCGGACACAGGAGTGAAGGAGGGAACTGTCCTCAGAGAACTGCGCTCTTACTAGCTCTATGACTGCCTCGATAAGACTTGGCAATCTCTTGACCACATTCGTCACACGCTTCAGTGTCATTCATGTCTTAAGTGTGGAAATATGAAAGTGCTACATGGTTTAACGTAAGTCCCCGTGTTTGTTCAGATGAACAATTAACCTGACTTTGCATGTATTTGTGACAGTGCAACCGATGGGAAAGGATAGTTACGCTCTCCTTTTCGCGAACATCTGATATGATTGTGAACCCTAAACACAAACACATGTTTATGATAAAGCCGGGATCGGACAATGGTTAATGGAAAGAGTCATGTCACTTTTATTTACATTGTTTATGAAGGATTATTGTTGTTGGTTCCATTAACATATTAGCATAAAAAAGAATAAATGCCACTATGCCTCCTTTATTAGCCTCGATGGTATACTTCACCTGTAATACCTATGCGATGATCTTCAGAGAGCAATAATATCGATCTCATTTTGTTACACAGTATACAAACGTCGTCAAAGGGGCTTTTAAGGGAGTAAGTTGGTGGTCTCGAAATACACCAAGCATCATGACAATCTTGTGTCTGTAAATCTGACGTTATATCTATTTTGAGAAGACTCCTCATATACGAAGACAGTGTATCATTCTCAACAGACTGCCCACGCGTATCCGTGAGAAAGATTTATTTTTAAATAATATCAATATTTCGCAAGGCAAATAATTTAATAATGTGACTGGTGCGATTAACAGTGGGAGGTGGTTTCCGATTGATGGACAGCTAAACTGCTGCCTGTCCTTATCCAGAGTAACACTTTATTCCCGTGACGATGGGCACTGCATGGTACCATCACAGTGCTCGATATACATGTCACATCGTTTAGCGAATCTCCAGTGACATCACTGTAACGATTCGTGTGCACATGCGTAGGTTTTGTTTCTTTAAATCCTTTCGTGTGACAGGGCTGTATATTTGGATTAATGGCGTTAACGTTTTTAGAAAATGACTTCCGTTGGTATGTGGGCGTGTCAAAACATATCGGAAAAGCTACACTGTTAAGCCTTATGATTCGCAGATTTGTTATTGCTAAACCTTATTATTTTATTTCTTGTCATTTAATTTTCCCACTACAACCTGTAACGCTACTCAAAGTTGGTATAAAAATATGAGACATAATTTACTTAAAATACAAATTAGTTTTTAAGTTCATGTAGTGTTGACGTGTACTACACGAACTACAAGGTTTTCGAGCAAATAGTACTCGGTATGTCATCTCTTGTTGCAATAAAAAGCAACAAAAACATTTCCTTAATTATCAGAAAAACATTGTATGATACCGACAAGATCATAAGCACGTGTGTGAGTAACCATCAAAGCAGATTGGAGCATAAGTATGTCACTTTGATGTAATGTAAAAACAACAGCCACTGGCATGAGCAATCTTAACCATGTTCTACGAAATTTGTCTTTTGTTCCTGCATTCAGTTCATAGTAAATAGTTTGATTTTGTTTGTTGTTTAACGCCGCATGCAGCAATATTCCAGCTATATAACGGCGATCTGTAAATAATCGAGTCTGGATCAGACAATCCAGTGATTGACATCATGAGCATCGATCTAAGGAGTTGGGATGCATGAACCGAGCCTGACCGCCTGAGACTGACCGCCCTGTCCCGTTAGTTGCTGCTTACGACGAGCATGAGTTGGGAAACACTAGTCTACCCCAGATCGTCGTGGTGGTTAACTGATTTAATGTCGTCTATAATGTTACAAATATAGACCCGTGAAGATCAGGGGTAGAAGAGGTCTTCAGCCACCCATGCTTGCCGTAAAAGGCGACTAGGCTTTGTCGTAGGAGGCGACTAACGGGACCGGGTGGTCAGGCTCGCTGACTTGGTTGAACCATTGCTGAGTGCGTCGTAAAACAAGAAACCAACCAACCAACAATTTATTTAAAAAATCAGGGGAGCTACATATCTTCGTTCTTTATTATTACGGGACAACCAGATTTGAGCACAAGCATTCTACAGAAAATACATATGTGTGTCATTCGTATGTGACTGTTTCTCAAAATGTATATGCATAAGTCTAGAAACAGTATCTGTGGAAACTCAGCGGATAACAACCCTCGAATATATGCCGAAGCAGATTCCATAGGCCGTAAAAGCCGAAATATTGATGAAGTGTACATGAAAGGATCACATTAAAGTGTTCTGCCTTACCATTATTACCTCTTCTACCATGAATTTGGAATTTACTCGATTCTGATTGGTCAATCAGAGGCTATTAAATCACAATAAACCCCCTCTGATTGAAACAGCTGGTTTGACGGCCGCACCACCGCGTAAGCTAATATTCATAGGATAGTACACGGGGACTTTAGATTTACAGTTTATTCTAAACTTTAGACAATTATACAATATATGTTATCTTTTTCGATAGACTATAGATCTAAATGTATGCTTATTGAATATAGTTCTAGTTTTGACTTTTTTTATATGTTTTCGTTGCAGCAAGGGGGAAAATGTTACACGACCGTTCTATAAGATAAAATGAAGAATGTTGAATCATTGAGGAATACGCAAAAATAAACCCTGGGCTGTGAATTATGTTAACGTAAGTACAGTTGTTTACAGTTACATTCTATATCCATGTTAATTGGTGGGTTTTTTTTGCTTTAAACAAATGCTAAGAATGTAGATCTATGTATATAAATCTATGCCCATACCACGTTTTGTATTCAACCTGATTCTTGATGTCTCCGAATTAATGTTAAAATTTGTTTCCATCAGACACTTGCATAAAACATTATTGTTTGAATATTGATAAAGCCTTATCTCCAAATGAATGTTTCTCGTCATATAGTATCTTTCAAATACCTGCTCGAGATGTATTAAGCTGTTTTTATTTCAGGAAAGTGGAAGTGTGGAAGTGAACACCAAAAAAAAGAAAATTCTGGCATTCAATAATTTCGAAAAGTGTATAAATTTTCAATTATCTAAAAATATTAAAATGTCAACCAAATGTGTCTTGGAGTTCCTTGTTGAATTGTGACGTCGAATGACTGAAAGTTGAAGTATACAGCTGCTGAACAAAAGTTTGTTACATTGCTATGTTTACATGGGTATGAAGACTTTATACACATATTACAAGGTTATTGATACTTTTATTGTAGCGCTATTTGGTATAAGAAGAAAGTACATTCAATAAGGAGTATTACCCCCTTTTGCTTTTCGTAGTGCCTTTATTCGTTTAGGCATCGATTCCAAGAGACCACGACAGGTATCTTTTGAGACAGAATACCAATATTTCTTTACCAAATTCCAGAGCTCCTGGCTTGATGTAGGCATTTCCCTAGCAACTCTCTTGCCAATAATGTCCCAGAGAGTCTCGATAGGGCTCATGTCAGGGGAATTACCAGGCCATTCCAATAATGGTATGTTTCTGGCAGCCAAAAACACACGAGAGCTCTTGGAAAAATGGGCAGGGGCTTTATCTTGCTGAAATAGGAATGTTTTACTCGGAAATACAAGGCATTCACACTGTGTTTTGAGGTCATTGATGATCTCAGTCTGATATTTCTGGGAATTAAGAGTACCATGCACCTTTTTAAGAATACCGGTACTATTTGCTGACATGAGTCCCCAAACATGAACCTGGGGTGGGTGTTTTACGGGTCACCTGTGAACAATAACTGCGGTATCTCTCATTTTGGAGACGCCTTACTTTCATCCTACGCCTATTACTAAAACATCTGAAAATAGATTCATCGGAGAAAAGTACACGGTTCCAATCTGCCACTCTGAAATGTGCGTGTGCTCTTGCCCAGTCCCGTCTCAGTTTTCTCTGCCTTGCATTCAGAAGGGGTTTTCTACAATGGACGTAGCATTTCAACCCAAATTGTTGTAGACGTCTTGAGATTGTCATGTGACTGATCCGCAAACCAACACTTTTCCGCACAATACCCCTCAAAATGTTGAGAGTTGAGAATCTGTTTATCATACACTGTTTGCGTATCAATCTGTCTTCTCTTTCTGTTGTGCATATTGGTCTGCCAGACCTGGGTGCATCAATAACATCTCCTGTGGCATCAAATTTTTTCATCAACTTTATCATACCATGTATTGTGACACTGCAATTGTATTTTTCGGCCATCACTTTCTGAATTTCCTTCCATTTCAGTCCAGTGTGCCTGAGGGTGACAATCCGGGTTCTTTCACTAAAAGTTAAATTTCTCCGCTTTGTCATATTTGCGGGAGCAGATATTGAAAAAATCCGTTATCTAAGACAATTCTGCAAAAGAAAACAGATAAAATCTTTTTTGGTAATGCCAATTTTTAATGGCACCGGACCTCAAGTCACGAAACCCTTTGTACAGTGTAGGTATTTTGTAAGTATCTTTATATTAGATTCCAAAATGAGTATATTACATTCAGAAGCAATTAATGTTTCGAAGAATTATGCAGTTTAGTTGTTTCTTAAACATTAGAAAGTACACCTTCAAAAAGAATGTACTCACCGAGACAGACTGGCGATACCTGTAAAAATTACCTCCGCAACTTGAGCAGTAATTGTAATGCATCCATAATCTAACTCAATGTTCTGCATAATACCAACATTTGTTTCGCTTTATTTGCATGTAAAATGTGTGGACTATCTTATTTTGAAAAGAAAAGACCATCTTTAATACTTTTTGGGGAAACGAATGCAACAACTGTTACGAAATTTGTGAATGTAGCAAACTTTTGTTCAGCAGCTGTACTATAGAGATTTGATTAGAGACCGACCATTTAATATTCGGGGGGGGGGGGGGGGGGGGGGGGTTGCCTGGAACTTTTCTATAGAGATTACATTACATATGTTTTCGGTCACAGCTACAAAAGCAGCCTTGAAACTAGATCTTTGTCATTTTTGTGGCAGGCATTTTTTGTTCACCAATCTGAACCATAACAATTTTTGTCAAGTATTTTCGGTGGCAATATATTTTTTCGATAAAATTCAAGGCCCCGACCCTCCCCAGAATATCAAATTGTCAACCCCTTACCATGTCTGCCATTCTTATTTTGTTTCCTGCAGTACAAGCCTAAAAGGTAATGGTGTCTGACTTTGTTATAGTCATATGTATCTAGTTAACAGTTCAGTGGTGTTTTTACATTTTGAACATTGTCAGCAAAACACGATCTAACTGTTAACTGGGCTATTCGACGCCCTGGTTTTAAAACTTTGGTAAAGAATACCTCGAATCATACACATTCACGTGACTAAAGCATATTCTAAAACATTTCCGGAACATGTTTTTGGGTTGTTTTTACAACATTTTAGTGGGGAATGGTCATGAGATAACGTTGTCACAACGTATTTCATCTTTGTAACACAAAGTTATTTCACGTCGTTGTGACAACGTCCATGGTAGTACACAGAATAATGTTTTTGGGGGACGCATTATTATAACATTGCCACAACGCAAAATACAACATTACCACAACGTCAAGTACAACGTTACCACAACGTAAACACAACGTTATCACAACGTTGTCACAACGTGAAATTGTTAGCTGGGACTCCTGTCATATGATCGAGGCCTTTAAACACTCGAGTCAGACATTCTAGTGATTGATATTATAAGCAATGATCTAAGCCATCGGAAAACGACGCTACGCTGTGCCTAACGCCGCACTCGGCCATACTCCTGTCATATATATGACCGAGGCCTTTAAAAACTCGAGTCAGACGATCGATCTAGTGATTGATATTATAAGCAATGATCTAAGCCGTCGGTAAACGACGCTGCGCTGTGCTTAACGCCGCACTCAGCAATATTCCTGTCATATGACCGAGGCCTTTAAACGCTCGAGTCAGACAATCCAGTGACTAATACCATAAGCATCGATCGACGCAATTGGGGTCGATGACATGCATCAACCAAGTCAGCGAGTCTGACTACCCGATCCCGTCAGTCGCCTCTTACGACAAGCATGGGTTGCTGAAGACCTATTCTATCCCGGGTCTTTACGGGTCAAGACAGTCTCGTGATTGATATTATAAGCAACGATATAAGCCGTCGGTAAACGATGCTACGCTGTGCTTAACGCCGCAGTCAGCAATACTCCAGCCATATGACCGAGGCCTTTAAACACTCGAGTCAGACAATCTAGTGATTGATATCGTAAGCAATGATCTAAGCCATCAGAAAACGACGCTACGCTGTGCTTAACGCCGCACTCGGCCATACTCATGTCATATGACCGAGGCCTTTAAACACTCGAGTCAGACAATCTAGTGATTGATATTATAAGCAATGATCTAAGGCATCGGAAAACGACGCTACGCTGTGCTTAACGCCGCTCTCAGCCATATTCCTGTCATATGGCCGCGGCCTTTAAACACTCGTGTCAGACAATCTAGTGATTGATATCATGAGCAATGATCTAAGCCGTCGGTAAACAACGCTTATCTCTGTATCATCCAAGTAGCTGAGCCTGGCCTCCAAATCTATTAAAGTGCCAGTGAGTAAGGAGGTGTGAAAACTCCATGCACGTTATGTTGACGAGAGATGTGTCATAAGTTGTAAATGCCTCTGCATGTATACCCTATTCTTCAGGAATGACCCTTTCTGCGAAGGTTTCAAAGTGCGTCATACGACTCCTGTTCAACAGTTGTTTAATCATGATTACAACATTAGGGAAACTGTCAAAAAGTAATCTAAGACATATCATGTGCAAATTGACTTGCCTTTGCATGTTTGTGATGGGTGCCACTGGAGCAGGATACGCTCACCGATTCGCGAACACCTGGTATCATCGTGCTTTGTGATTAAGCAGAAACTGTAAAAATACATCTGTGAGGAGGTTATTAATGGTTACATAAAGTTTACAAGCCCACAATCTCCACACTGAATGTGTATGGAGTCTATCACAGTCACGTTAATGTCAATCATGAAATCCAGCTGGCTTATATGGATACATAACTTTATTGGCTTTTCTTGGCACAGACTGTGGCACATGAAGATGATAAATAAAAACATATTTTAGTTGCGTGGTAGCAAGGCAAATTTTATTTTACAATTTACAACAATTCAGTGTATTATTTACTCAGAGGACTATTTATATCCGAAGGCGGTTTTGTTTGTGCCAATTGTCACTCTTTGTACAGTGCAAGATATACATGTATATGTGACAGGGAATATGTAGAATAAGCGAGTATACATAATCCCTAAATGGTCAGGGAATATATCTCATATCTGATTAACTCGGGTAATATACCTCATCTTAACAGAAATGCTCAGGGAAGATATCTAATATCTTCTCCAATCGGGTAGTATACATGTACCTTATCCCTGAAATGTTAAGGGAATATATCTAATATCTTCTCCAATCGGGTAATATACCTTAGCCCTGAAATGTTAAGGGAATATATCTAATATCTTCTCCAATCGGGTAATATACCTTATCCCTGAAATGTTAAGGGAATATATCTAATATCTTCTCCAATCGGGTAATATACCTTTTCCCTGAAATGTTAAGGGAATATATCTAATATCTTCTCCAATCGGGTAATATACCTTATCCCTGAAATGTTTAGGGAATATATCTAATATCTTATTCACTCGGGAAATTAGACTAACATCTTGTCTCTGAAATAAACTATTTTAAAGAAAAAAGGTTGTTAAATTAAAGTTATAAAATATAATAAAAGGAGGGCAGAGACTTTCTTCATTAACAAATACTGCAGTTATCTAGAATAGCCAAATATTATAGACTTGCATGGACATATTTGTTTCAGGGCCTGTATGACACGCTATCGGGGAATACACATAATCCCTAAAATGTTCAGGTGTAATACATATTTCCTGATCCAACAAAACGCTTTTCAGACATATTCCCTGAGACTATTTTGTGGGACACTATTGTCAAACGTGACAAACAACAAATGTATAATATTTCATGTTAACATAGATTTATTTCACATATGATAAGATAATTAAGGCATTGGCCAGTATAGCTTGTGCATCTGGAGTTACCCTGCAGCTCAGTCTTGAAACATCTACACCTGTTGGGATGATGGTTTTTTTAATAACCAGAACAGTAACATCAAGTGAAACCTTATCCTTCACATTTGGATCCTTCATGGCGTGATTTAATCAGGGAGTGAGGAGGTTAACATATTCTTCTGTATCATTGGATTCAGGAAATGGCTCATTTGATCCGTCAGATGACTCGCTTGATTCCGGAGATGACGCATTTGATTCATGAGATGACTTTGTTGGTTTGGCAGATGACTCACTTGATTCTGGAGATGACTCTTATCTCGGCAGATGACTCACTTGATTCTGGAGATGATTCCCTTGGCACGATAGATGATTCATCTGATTCTGCAGATGACTCTCTGGGCTCGGCAGATGACTAACTTGATTCTGGAGATGACTCTCTTGGCTCGGCAGATGACTAACTTGATTCTGGAGATGACTCTCTTGGCTCGGCAGATGACTTACTTGATTCTGGAGATGACTCTTATCTTGGCAGATGACTCACTTGATTCTGGAGATGATTCCCTTGGCTCGGCAGATGATTCACTTGATTCTGGAGATGATTCCCTTGGCTCCGCAGATGATTCACTTGATTCTGGAGATGACTCTCTTGGCTCGGCAGATGACTCACTTGATTCTGGAGATGACTCTTATCTCGGCAGATGACTCACTTGATTCTGGAGATGATTCCCTTGGTTCGGCAGATGACTCACTTGATTCTGGAGATGATGCTCTTGGCTCGGCAGATGATTCACTTGATTCTGGAGATGATTCCCTTGGCTCCGCAGATGACTCACTTGATACTGGAGATGACTCTTATCTCGGCAGATGACTCACTTGATTCTGGAGATGATTCCCTTGGCTCGGCAGATGATTCACTTGGTTCTGGAGATGATTCCCTTGGCTCGGCAGATGATTAACTTGATTCTGGAGATGACTCCCTTGGCTCCGCAGATGATTCACTTGATTCTTGAGATGACTCTCTTGGCTCGGCAGATGGCTCACTTGATTCTGGAGATGACTCTCTTGGCTCGAAAGATGATTCACTTGATTCTTGAGATGACTCTCTTGGCTCGGCAGACGACTCACTTGATACTGGAGATGACTCCTATCTCGGCAGATGACTCACTTGATTCTTGAGATGATTCCCTAGGCTCGGCAGATGACTCACTTGATTCTGGAGATGACTCTCTTGGCGCGGCAGATGACTCACTTGATACTGGAGATGACTCTCTTGGCTCCTCAGATGACTCACTAGATTCTGGAGATGACTCTTATCTCGGCAGATGACTCACTTGATTCTGGAGATGACTCTTATCTCGGCAGATGACTCACTTGATTCTGGAGATGACTCTTATCTCGGCAGATGACTCACTTGATTCTGGAGATGACTCTTATCTCGGCAGGTGGCTCACCTGATTCTGGAGATAACTCATTTGGCACGACAGATTGCTCACCTGACTCTTCAGTCATTCTGGGTGTGGTTAGCGCTGTCAGGTCATCTGCACTCTGAAGCTGTGTGATTACTTAGCGAGGCAGAAATGAGGATGTCAAACCAAGTTTTCCATCGGTTCCTAAAAGTGCAACAAAAGGTAAACATTTGGTGTCGCTGTGATGACTTTATGTCTCGAATTAAACAAACGTCTGTCCTACAGTCCAATCAAAGTCCAATCAAAGATATTGGTTCGAGTGGATTGTGATTCATTGTGTTGGCAGGGTCACATGAACCATGAATTTAACACGATCTATGCATCTAAATTAAATTATATAGTTGAGACATGGCATATTCAATGTATGGTGAAGGGGAAAGTACTTTAGCTCATATCTGCTGTTTGTAAAAGTTCCTTCTACCAACACGAAACAAAGAAATTATATTTTCACCACATTATATTATTCAGCGCGTTTGCGATGTTGCATGAATGTATTCGCTCTCCACTACATTTGGTAATCTGGCAGTTTCACTGCCAATGCTAAAATTCTATAGGGTAAGATGACCGATAACGCAATGTCATTCTGGTGATAATACTTGTTTTCGAATATAGAAATGTTTAGATAACAAACACAGAAATAAAATATAAAACACATCCTGTCTATCATGATATAATATATAAATACGATTTCTAACGAGTTCGATTATCTTTCAAGTGGCTATGTTGTAAGATGTGGCTAATGGGAAGAGACAAGCTAAATTGGATTATTTTTCTATATAGAGGACCTAATTATGTTTTATTTCTCCATAGTGCCAGGTGAAGATCCGGGGTAGGATAGGTCTTCATCAACCCATGCTTGCCGTAAGAGGCGACTAACGGGATCGGGTGGTCAGACTCGCTGACTTGGTTGATGCATGTTATCGTATCCCGATTGCGTGAATCGATGCTCATGATGTCAATGACAGGATTGTCTGGTCCACACTTGATTATTTACAGACCGCCGTCATATTGCTGGAATATTGCTTAGTGCGGCGTTAAACAACAAACAAAACAAACAAACATAGTGCCAGGACGAGAATGTGGGCGCTCATTCTGATGAAAGCGGACAAGCTGCTGGGTTACAGGGGTACAGATAACATCAGGAAAAGATCGTATTCGTTGAACGTTGTAATACAATAGCTCGTGTTCAGTGAGTGTGTGATTCGGGCTCAGCACCCCAACAGTATTTAAGTTGCATCATGGCGTGTCAGTTTGATGTTGGAGGAAAGCCCGATGTGATGCGGGCCTTGGACGAACACAAAGCGAGAAAACCCCGAGGACGAAATAGAGTTGAATGACAAGGACACGTAATCTTGGCGGACAAAGATTCGAAACCACAATCACAGGTTTCTGGAAGCTGGACGTAACTCCTCACTGTGGATTGCGACGTCTTGGCCACACAGCACTTTCAAAGGGCAATCATAATAAAATGTTCAAACTTGAAACTCATTCAATGTTGATATTGTTCTGTCACATTCACGACAGTATTGCAACGTTAGCAAAAGCTGCAAATATAATGGTGAGTGAGTATGGTCTTACGCCGCTTTTAGCAATATTCCAGCAATATCATGGCTGGGGACACCAGAAATGGGTTTCACACATTGTACCCATGTCGGAAATCGAACCCGGGTCTTCGGCGTGACGAGCGAATGCTATAACCACTAGCCTACCCGACCGCCCAGCAAATATAATAAAGTGCAGGCGACATATAACGTTGACAACCTGTCCATCTTGCCTTTGTAAACATCGCAGTAAACATAACACTTTCAACATACTACCTAAAGTCAACGTTCCAATTGGTCCAGAATGTTACAGTTTGACCAGAAATGACTGAGAATGAGAATATTCAAAATTATAGATTTATTATGTTTTTGACAAAGACATAAGTTTGTCCAACAAATATATAACATTACTTACCTAAGGCTACAAAACAGCAAACTGTTAAATATTTTGTCAGGCCACCTCTTTTCCTAATACATGCTTCCATGCGGCGAGGCATATTGCCTGCCATAGAAGTTAAAAGACCACGAGTCATACTGTCCCAATGTCTCACCACCTTTGCTTTCTTATCATATATATTTTTTAGATTTCTTTTATTCATATTGTCCTTGATGATTCCCCACATATTTTCAATTTTGTTCAGGTCCGGACTGTGGCTAGGCGATTCCAGGGCTGTAACATTTTGCTCGTTAATCCATTCCTGAAAATCTATGTTTTGGATCGTTGTCTTGCTTGAATACCCACCCGCCACAATACAAAACGTGTGCTGTTAGAAGGAGATGTCCCTTGACAATATCAGTGTACACAGCACTGGTCATGTCACCTTTAAAACAACCCACCCCACCCCATACCCACACATTAGGATTGTACTTGGGACGCTGGTAAATTATTTTTTTAATCTTTGGTCAACATGTTTATGCAGTTTAGATATAACCTCATTGAACTTTCACCTGAGAACATAACATTGTCCCAATTGCAATTTATATGCTCCACACACCAGTTCAAACGTTGTTCTTGCTGTTCAGGTTTTAGGAGAGGTGAGGGAATTCCTGGCGATTTCTGCCAATCCATTGCATGCAAATGCGATCTTATTGTCTCTTTAGAAACATGAACTGTTGCTCTATTAATCATTTCATGCCTAATATTTTCTGTGCGCATACGTTTGTTATTAGACGCCAATATAGCAAGTCGCCTTCTGTCACAACAGTCAATCTCTTTGGCCTACCTGCTTCCTTCTTTTTGCACAAGTCCATCTCCACTCTCAATATTTTATATCGCGTCTCTGCTTCAGACGTTCTCACTTAAGGTAAGTTCGACGCCACTTGAAAACCAAATACTTTAGATTTGCGCCAAAATCTGTCCATAATTTGTCAATGCTTTCGCTATATGCCTGTAGTTGCAATTACATAAGTACATAGGAGGTTGGGATATAACATACATGACATGTAGGTTTTATAGCCTTACACATGGGGTTTCCATCGCCTTAATGAACATATACCATTTGATACGTAGGCCGGTCCATGTACACAGGACCCGTGAAGATCCGGGGTAGAATAGGTCTTCATCAACCCATGCTTGCCGTAAAAGGCGACCATGCTACTCGTAAGAGGCGACTAACGGGATCAGGTGTTCAGGCTCGCTGATTTGGTTGATGAATGTTACCGCTCCCAATTGCGTGGATCGATGCTCATGATATTAATCACTGGATGGCTGGTCCAGACTCGATTATATACAGACCGCCGTCATATAGCTGGACTATAGCTGAGTGCGGCGTTAAACAACAAACCAACCAACCAACCAACCATGTACACGAGCAAGGAACTATCTTTCCGTTTCCTGCTACCCACATACAACCACGTGAAATAGTTACTTTTGTGTTGAAAAGTACCCCACTCCAAGTAAAAGAACGTTTGCACGGATGAGATTACCTACTTAGGGACACATCATAAAGCAAAAACTCTAAGAAGAATCTTGAAAAACCTGATACTAATGTATTTCCGACATATAAATCAAGCTCCAATTACCTCTCATACCCATGTGAGTGTATTGTCATATAACCAAAAGTAATATTTTCCAGTTGCAGGACTCATGATACTGCGTGTCCGGTTGGGGAGTCAGTGATGAATACTGCAAGCGATGTGTATAGAAGGAGGCACACATAGCACCTGTCTTAACGTTTATCGTTGTTGACAAGCGTATCAGAAGTTATCATTTTCCGTCAAAATAAATAAGGTTATCTTCGGTTTAATAAATGGACATAGTGTTGATGTCACACATGTGGGATCGGCTGAGCATTTGTATTTACTGGCCAATTTCAATTCATACACTGATCCCAACAAACAATTAATGAAAGTGTTTCGAGTTTGTTGATCAACGTATACAAATCCAAACTAAAGTCCCATACATTTCAGCAATATTAACATTTATTTACTATGTTTGCATGCGCCAAGAGCATGCCTACAAGGCCTCATTATGTACAGATTAAAATTAAAAAAATAGCAAAGAGGGTTTGGGTGACCCTGGCACAGTAAGGCTGTTTAGGCTCATCATCAGCTCAGGGCCCTTGCCCTCTCTACACGCAGCCCAGACAGCGAATGGGACTTCTCCCAGGAAGCGCTGCCTGGTCAAACCCATCCAGAACTTTTCGGAGAATGTGAAGACTCCCCGACACTACAGCTTTCTGCATTAGCCAGATTGTCAGAAGGGCTGTATTCCTTTTTAGCAAACCCGGGTACTCTCCCAATGTCAGTCAACAGATTGGGAGGTACCAAACTTAAGGTACCGAGACAATGGGGAGTCAGACAACTTGGTACCTGAGATGCACGCGTGAAATTTCGTGAGCGAGGTCTCGCATATTTGCCATAATCTTCCTAAATCTTGTCAATCATATCTGTGTTCAAAGGGACACACAATTCACTGATGTATATGATTTCAATGGATTTATCAAAAAGGAAAAGATCAGGTTTGTTGACCTTGATATGTCTGAGGCTGTATACGGGCCTATTCCAAAGAATTTTATATATATCATTTTCCATGACGCTCTCTACATATTCTGGGTCGTACCATGGAGAAGACGGCAATAAAAGGATCGATTTGATATGGCACTTCGTTTGGTCGACACTCATTTCTGTCGCGTCCAGTGGTACAGGACCATCAACAAAATCAACACCGACATTGAGATTATGTCCCACATCCTTCGCTCGTTTAAGAAAACTATGAAATGACTTGTTTTCATCATGAGTCTTGACATGCTTCACAAGAGGATCATCAGACAAACAAATATGCGCAAAAGTGCACAATACAATTCTATCATGAAGAGACTCCACGTTAATCAAACCACGCCCTCCCACTATAATTGGTAAATAAAAGCGATTGAGGGAGGAGCGAGGGTGGTGGGATCTATTGTCTGACATGAATCTTCGTGCGAGTCTGTCAATACCCTGAATTTCTTCTTCTTCTTCTTCTTCTTATTATTATTATTGTTATTATTATTGTGATACTTACATGTATTTGTCTTCTTATCCTCACATCATATATGATGCATGTACTTTTAAAATAGTAAAGTGGACTTTGTACAAGTGAGTGAGTGAGTGAGTATTGTTTTACGCCGCTTTTAGCAATATTCCAGCAATATCACGGCGGGGGACACCAGAAATGGGCTTCACACAATGTACCCATTTCGGGAATCGAACCCGGGTCTCCGGCGTGACGAGCGAACGCTTTAACCACTGGGCTACCCGACCGCCCCGACTTTGTACAAAGTTATTGGACACAGTGGCACACGTCATCATGAAAACCCATGAGTCAATCTTTGCATGGCAATAATCATCTAAAATTGAGTTGCATGGTACACAAACAGGTTCGTTTTCTGTAGGTGGTATCATCTTTTCCAGACTGTATCACTTGTCAAGCATGAATAGCTCAACATATGTCAACCTATGTAACGTTAATATGTTCTATGTTGGGACGCCATAGTAGCTGTAGTGGATGTCTCTTCGCATGTGGAGACAGGGAATGATTCTCAGCATTTAAGACCAATGTCCACGACTTTCCCTTTATGCGAGCTATATTCCAGTCTGCATTTCACATTCTTTAGGGTACAACCGTGCATGCTCTTTCTACCAAGATTTCAAAGAGCGTCATACGCCTCTTGCTCAGAAGTTGTTTGATCAAAGTTATCAGCATTCAAGGCATCAGTAAATCATTCAAAAAGTTTCATGTTGTATAAGACTGTTGCTACGAGGTTAAGGGGGTTAAATAAGGAGACATAAGTAAATACGATACAGCAATTAATAGATCAGTATGTAATACATGATCATATATCTTTCAAGTATGTTTATATGTAGAGGGGCGGTCGGGTAGCCTAGTGGTTAAAGCGGTCGCTCGTCACGCCGAAGACCCGGGTTCGATTCCCGATATGGGTACAATGTGTGAAGCCCATTTCTGGTGTCCCCCGACGTGATATTGCTGGAATATTGCTGAAATCGGCGTAAACCATACTCACTAATTCACTCATTATATGTAGATGAGTTCATATTCTTAAAGCTATCCGTCACAAGCTAAGGAATTGCATTGGACACAATTTTTGTCACCGATGCGTCAATTTTGAAAATGTCCCCCGCATGTCTACCTTGAAACGAATGAAGTATTAAACTTACCCCAACCTTTTTTTACATTAATTTTACTAAAATGTAAAATTTCTTCGGTAACATTTCATGCTTTAAAGCGTTCAAGAAGCATGCGTTCTATCTGCGGATTCTTAGTCACAAGGGAGAATTTCAAGTTGAACATACAACTATGCAGAAGTTATTTATTGATTCCATCGTATGTCATTATAACATGAAATCCTCATGTCAGATAAACTCCAGACAGCAAACACTGCATTATTTTAAACTTAAGTTTTCATGTGTCATACAACCATACGTTGATATAATGTTACATACAGAATTGAGTTTTACTCAGGAAAAAAACAAAAAAGATAAGTTCTCACTCTCTCACTCAAACATATCATATTTCAAAACTTACTTCCAATACGTATTCAGTAATGAAGCCGTCACAGATCGCATGGAGCATGAGATATTGATGTGTTTTATTTAAGTTATGAAGAACGTATTGAATACATAACCAGCAAGTCATGGGCCAGGCCAGGGGGCGGTGGGGTAGCCTAGTGGTTAAAGCGTTCACTCGTCGCGCCGAAGCTCTGGGTTCGATTCCCCACATGGGTACAATGTGTGAGACGCATTGCTGGTGTCCCCCGCCCAACTTCATATTGCTGGAATATTGCTAAAAGCGGCGTAACACCATACTCAGTCACCAAAGGACCAGAGGAATATGATGAGTTATGTCAATGGCGTTTTTTAGTACTAGATGTGATTATAATATATATATAATCAATCTTCCAAGAGTGATTTAATGATACCAATCACAAAATGTAACATCCTGCTGCAGTTTTGTGTATCATGAGCACGTATCACAAGTTTCAAATAAATTCCTGTGAGGTTTAGCATCTGAGATTCTCCCAAAGCAGATGCATAAACGTTATTTGCATTCAAGGCACTGCATAAATGTAACCTTACCAAGCCTAAAATATAGTGTAAACAATATTGAAACAACCCGCAAAAATATAATGCAAATAATAAAGTGTCGTTCATAACATTCTATAGATCTAAAGGAATGGCGAGTATTGATTCGTATTCTGACTTCACAGTCAGCTATTAACACCTCAAATATGCATATTTCCCTGGTGATATGTATGTTTCATAACGGACACGCCCACGCCCACGCACACGCACACGCACACATTGAATAATACACAATATGTAAGTCATAATGCATATTCCAACGTAAACAGCATACTAATGATTGGTGTAAACTATTCACAAAAGTGTTACAAAGCTAATATCAAATACTGGTTTATACAGTAAGGTATTCTATGTTCTAATCTCAATAAAACAGATCTTAGTTCTCGCTACCGCTAAACAAAGAACTGAGGACATCCCATTACGGGTCACGCCAAAACGACCTTTCGTCCGACAAATCAGATTGTCCCTTGCCAGATCGGAAAAGTGACAGTCGGGATGTGCCTTCTAATCATGCAACTTCGAAAAGATTAACACGGAGTTTTCCGAACGACAGTTAAGGACTGTACGACTGATTCGGTCAAAATCAGCGTCTATCTCTTGCTTCAGAGGGATAAACATTGAAACGGAAGGACACTCCATAGCCCGTGCGAAGTGCTGCCATGCCAATCTCGGGCATCTGTTGGACGTTCTAGATTTTTCTTTTGTTCACTTTTCACGGTTGGAAATCGACATTTTTCGTAGTGTGGAATGGAAGTCGTCAGTTTGAAACTAGTGCCATGGTTAGTCATTTCATTGGTAGGTCAAAGTTAGCGAAAGGTCGTTCTGACGTTGACCTGGATGGGATGCCCTCAGATATTTGACATGTGTATGTTTGTTTGTTTGTTTGTTTGTTTGTTTGTTTGTTTGTTTGTTTGTTTAACGCCGCACTCAGCAATATTGCAGCTATATGACGGCGGTCTGTAAATAATCGAGTCTGAACCAGCCAATCCAGTCATTTGTGTATGTAGCGGCAGCGAGCACAAAGATCTGATTTTAATGATTTTTGATATGTTCAAGTAACCAGAAGACCTTGCAGATATTGCCCAAAGTAACGACATATAGCTCAGATTTAATTGAATTTAAGATCTCACTTCACCGAGTATGATCCGGGTGTTGTCGTATTGCCGAAATGATCAATCCAACATAAAGACTATCTTGTACACAAAGATAGTAAACGTTGCTTGCCTTTGTAAATAATCAGAAGTTCATTATTCAGCCACTGAGTGATGTGTGACAGACTGCCGTCCGTATTTGTACCTATTCTAGCTATTACAGACGGAGTTGTTATCAGGGCAAATTGGCGATAAAGTTGTTATAGTGATTTGGTTGGTTGGTTGGTTTGTTGTTTAACGCCGCACTCAGCAATATTCCAGCTATAGGACGGCGGTCTGTAAATAATCGAGTCTGGACCAGACAATCCAGTGATTAATATCATGAGCATCGATCCACGCAATTGGGATCAATGGCATGCATCAACCAAGTCAGCGAGCTTGACCACCCGATCCCGTTAGTCGCCTTTTACGACAAGCATAGTGAACAGAAAATTGTATAATGTAATTTGACCAAGTTTCGCGTGAAGTTCAGTATTAAGAAGAAGGTCCACACTGGTTTGAATAGAAAACAAAAGTACTTCGAGGATGGATGCTTTCTTCTCAATTCTGCTTTAACATATATGATACTCCTAAATTTGTCAAATGATACGAGTAGAAATAAGATGACAGCGACCGATGAATAGCCACTAGCATGCGCCAGGTAATTCAAAACGTCAACGCCAGAGAATAATCGGTCTCGATTATCTACCGAAACCAAAACAAATTCTGCTTTCGCCGCATTCAGCAATATTTCAGCTTTATATTTTAACAGTATAGTCTTAAAAAAATGAAGCATCATAACAAAATCACGGTGTATTTGTTTGTTTTCTAACGCAGCAATACTCCTGCCATACAACGGCGGCCTGTAAACAATCGACTCTGGACCAGACAAACCATTGATCAGTATCACTGACAATGATCCACGTCACGTCACGTCACGTCAGGATTCGACGTCACACTACGTCAACCGAGTCAGCACGCCTGACCACCTGATCTAGTATACAGGAGGTGCCAGTGAGTAAGGAGGTGTGGAAACTCTCTGTAAACGTCATACTATGTGATAGCACCGTGTATCAAGTTGACAAGCAACGTGTCATATTTTGTCAATTCCTCTGAATGTTAGACAATCATATTTTGGGGGAATTACTTTATTTGGGGGTAGATGTCTTCAGATATGTATTCATGTATAAACATATTCGTTCTCTAATCATGAATTAGGTGGTGTCTATTTTAGATTATTTTAATCATGAATTCCAACTTCATGTTGTCAGCTGAGACGATCAAGACATGATGTGAATACCGTTGCTGATCATGAGAATATACTGTTTGTAAATTATATAATAATTCACTGCAACAGTGAAACTGCTTAAATTGCATATTCGAGACAGTAAAAGCTTTTCGTTATTTACAATATTTTTCAAATTTTCTCTGCATCTGCAAGAAATGTAGGCGACGAGAGACAACGTTTCTAACCGTGTATGTATTAATTCTTCCCACTCTTCGTGTAAAGGTATAATAAGCTTGTTTGTGTGTCAGAAAGCACACTCGAAAACAGTTGTAATGATTGTACGCAGTTTTCTGACAAGCAAATTATCCCCTTTGCTATGAATGTTTATCGATTTGCTTTATTTTCAAGGAGTATATTATAATAATAGTTAAAGCGATAATTAATCGAAGATAGGTAATTTCCATTCTCTTATACACGTGTCTCGGAAAAAGGTTTTAAGTATATGACCAAGCTGGATACATGTGGCAATGGCAGTAAGACAACTGAAGATGTACGATAGTTGTTCAAAGCTGAAGGAAAGATCCTTCAGCTACATACTGAAACCAAACCTGTGAAGCAACATCTTCGCTAACTTGTACAAAGTTATAGTGTTTGATCTCCCATGACTATCGATCCAACACTTGTGACAAGGCAGTTTTATTTCCCATTATGCAAATGCCCCAAAGTCTGTGTCCTAAACATGTTGATTACCTTCTGCTGGGCCATTGTCGCGCCCTGTCCAACAGAAAATATAATTTACGTCTTGGAGAACCACGCAATGAGTTTAGCCTGAGGTCCTGCCGCTATTATACTTCCATTGCAACCAGCAATCTACATCAATATCCGAGACAAACTCCTTTCCCAGACCTTTAGCGCATGAGCTGCACCGAGAAGGCGAGCACATTGTCCTAAGATTATTTTGCCCAAGATGTTGAGTCGTGCAGCAGAAAGGAAGCAATCTTTGATAACTTATTTACGCATATGAAACTCAATGAGAGCCTTGAGGGATTCTGGACCAAAATTGAGGTTTTGCCCGTTGCCAAAGAATTTGTCCTTTTCAGATTTTAAGCTATAGAATTGTTATCAAATGAAAGAGTTGGTTTCTCGGAAGAAGACCATTTGAGTCGAGTGGGTTCAAGTATGGTCGTGATTGTGCGAAAGATTGATTGCAAGCGATGGATGGATACATCTGTATCTCCTGCTTAGCCTGAAGATCAGAAATGAAATATGCAGAATAAAAAACACTGCCTCTCGTCAAAAGAAATGAAATAATATGTCGTGTCCTGTGTGATCCGAGAGGCTCTTATGACGGGCCGATAATAAGAGAAGCTTGTACAGACATACCGTTCAGTCTATCTTCATTGTTATTAACATGTAACTGTCCCCCTGATTACTTAATTCTCAGGGGGCACGGGTGGCCCAGTCGACGAAGGTGCTGCAATTCGCCGTGGACAGTTACATTCCTTAAAGGCTGCTAAAAACCTATGTTCATGGGTTCGAATCCCGGTTAACCCTGAACATATTTCTCGGTTTGTCAGCACCATACCCGTGCTCGTGGGTCTCACCAAAGTGGTAAACGTCTGAGACCTGCATCACTTCGGGATTTCCTTCCACATCATGATGGTATGCCGTGGTATAAACGAAATACTGTACCATCCTGATCCGAAGCGGTTTTAAACCACACTCATTAACTTAATTTGCGTTGTATAATCCCTGATATGATCGAATACTCACGGATACAGGGGTACAGCATGATAAGCCGATGTTTTACTATACCGTATTTCACAGCATAAATAATAAAAGGTATTGATAATATTACTAGCAGTGAATAAATTGCATGAATTGCATACATTGATACCAACATTTGTTTGTTGTTCAACGCCACACTCAGCATCATTCCAGCTATATATGAGGGGGCACGGGTGGCCCAGTCGTCTAAGGCGCCGCGATTCGCTGTGCAGAGTTGCGTCCCTTGGGCACGCCAGAAACCTATGATTGTGGGTTCGAATCCCGGTTCGCCCCGATTATGTTTCTAGGTTTGTCAGCACCATACCCGTGCTCGTGGGTTTCACCGAAGTGGTAAACGTCTGAGACCTGCATCACTTCGGGCTTTCCTCCCACATTAAGCTGGCACGCCGTGATATAACTGGAATACTGTTAAAATCGGCGTTAAACCCAACTCACTCACTCACTCACTCACTCCAGCTATATGACGGCAGTCTGTCAATAATCGAGTCTGGACCAGACAATCCCGAGCCTGACCACCCGATATCGTAAGTCGCCTCTTACGACAAGCATAGTCGCCTTTTACGACAAGCATGGGTTGCTGAAGACCTATTCTATTCTACCCCGGATCATATGTTTTGAACATGGGTACTCAAACTTAACAGAAAATAATTAAATATTGTTTACCGATGACGTACATGCTTGTTAGTTATTATTTTGCTGCAAGAAACAGCTGTTGGGTGGGTAAGGGTTGAACAAAGGTGTACAAGTTAGTGTGGCATTAATGCAAAAAGTTCTTCCGTAAATCTTACCACAACACTGTGCAGTATAAATTTCTGTTCTGGTGTGGCTTTAAGTGTAACTTATTCGATTCTATCGTCGTACATCTAAAGTGGCAGCAAAGCGTGCGTGCGTTACTTAAGCGGTAGATCAGATACTTAATAAAGGGATATAATAAGCAGATTTAGCTGTCAATTAACGTTGGGGTGTTAATATAGGGTTCACGCGTTGATTAAGACAACCGCCGATTGTAAAGCTATATGTGTCAGCGGCACAAGGCTCAACCGCAGAACCTGACGCCATGGGCGTGTTTGTTTCACACGATCATGTTTACAACGGACCTAGACAATTGTTTAACAGGAGTTACGGTACGACGCAGAGAGCATGACTTTAAATTTACAGTTGTCGGTTTCTCTGATCTGTACGCAAGACCGGCTCGTTAGTTCTGCGGGGATGCTACTTATATATCGAGCAGCAGAGGGTAGTCGACCTCTTGGTTCTCCTTCATGCGGTAAATGATCCTCCAGCATCTGAACCACTTGTCTCATGTCTCTCGTCGCATGATTCTGAACGGGTGTAAATGGGTAATGCATCTGGGATGTGGTTTGTACCCGGGATGAAATACTGGGATCCTGAATGCTGAGGCTAGACACGTCACTGTTAATCTAGTGATTGAGTTAGCGGGAGGGTGGTTATTGAATTAAGAGGTACATGACGCCTGTCTGTTGAAAGATAACTTTAGTGCACACAGTGCAGATCGTTATCTCGGTACAGAGGGACCGATTAACATTACTTGGGGCAAGCGGAAATAGCCGGCACTCAGAAACAAACACAGCGTCTCGCACAGGGCTCGGTTCTCTCCGGACATGTTTTGGTCAGCGTGTGGTCATTATTGGTATTGATACAGAGGTCAGAGCTCCTGGGCTGTGTACTGCCCTGTCGCCTGCTGCACAAACGGGAGACGAGAAGGACAGATTAATTATGGTTTTAATGACATCGGCAGCGAGAGTACTGTTAAGGTCCACATATATACAGCACTTCAATTATGTTTCTGATCGTAACTGGTCGCCCATTCCCCACGAACACTCGGATTGTCTATCCAACATTTGCGCAGTGTTACAGATGATAATCTCTATTGCCCTTTCGGTTATACTGGCCAGATTGACATTTCAAATCATCTAATGGAATTCATGTATGTTGAAATCGTTCAATATTTGTGATACGGCCTTTTCAGACTTGGAACCATCATGTGCTATTTTATCTTTACATATAATAAAACCAGGAAAGTCCTTGTTGCAAATACTTTGTCATAAAGTCACATGCAGCACTGTCTGATTCATATGGGTTCCAACAACACCTTGATGAAATCTCAAGATTCAGGCTGCCTACAGTGGTATGAGCCAGCCGCTTATGCCCACTCGGGACACTACTAACAGGGACCCGTGTAGATCCGGGTTAGAAAATGTCTTCAGCAATCCACGCTCGCTGTAGAAGGCGGCTATGGCTGTCGTAAGAGGATCGGGTGGTCAGGCCTGCTGACTTGGTTGATGCATGTCATCGTATCCCAATTTTGTGGATCGATGCTCATGATGTCAATGACTGGATTGTCTGATCCAGACTTGATTATTTACAGACCGCCGTCATATAACTGGAATATTGCTGAGTGTGGCGTTAAACCATAAACAAACAAACAAACAGCTTAGCCCGTTGGGATTCGGAACAGAACTTCCGTATCCTATGAGTGGCGACTGACATGAAGGGTGTGTTTAAAGGAGTGACCTGGCTGGTCATCGTTCTCCGACCATCAACCATTGCTTTGTCTGGTCCAGGCCTAATTACTTACTGCAGAACTATAGCTCATCGACATTAATATTTTTGTCTCTGATTCAATGCAACTTTCACTCACGACCTCGAGATCACGACCTGCAGTAAATACAGGTCTATCATAGCCTAACCTCACAAATGGAACATGCTCGGTGTGTGAGCATAAGAAAATGCCGATAGTGTGTAAAGCATAGAATTGAAATATGTTGTTCACGCGCCACAGCTATATCAGGACCTAACAGAATGTCCATAACTTTAGACGCCAATGCATTGACCACGGAAACTTCTTCATTTCGTGGTATACCGGGATACACCATTATTCCGGACGATGCCATTCCACGATTTATCATCTGGATTAAGACATTAATGAATCATGAGAATACTGTTATAACTAAGCTTTAATGTCCGCTCGTATATGTGAAGACGTTTCTAACAGTATTCTAACGGCAAGCGGGTTTGACTACAGCTTGAAAATTGCTTAAAGCGGCGTAAAACCACATTCATTCTGAAAGGCAATTATTGTAAACTGTTTTCATGGTTACTCGGAGTGGTCCGGGGTTTCATCCAGCGAACGCCTAGTAGCAGCCAACCTCCAAGAAGGTGCCATGTAGAACACTTACCGATTTCGTAATTGAAATATTAAGCATGACAACGTGTGACAATTTGATCAGCTCTTTAATGGCACATTTTTATAACTAATAGGGTCATTTGAAATATGAAACTGGGTTAATTTGAGAGGATCATTCATTGAAAAATTTAATAAAAAGAAACTGAAAATACATTTCGATTTTATAGCTATTACGAAAGCAGTTCAACTGTAACTATCTGCAAAGGATGCCTTTGCCGGCTTAATAACCAGCATGAATTTAGTCAATAAAATCAATAATCATTTGTGACAGAATATATAGTTACGCTTCGGGAAGAACAGACTGGGGGGATTAAAATATGTCTCTAGCGAGTTACGCGAGGTACCAAACTTATAGCTCCTTCTTCAAAACGCTGTTCATAGCAGCAAACACGGTGAAATTCGTGAGTGAGTGAATTGGGTTTGACGCGCCTCTAGCTACAAGTATATTCTAACAATCATACGGCTGGAGATATTTGCAATGGTCTTTCATAACTTTTCCTGTATGTAATCGATCCTACGGAAGCATAGTGGGGCCACGGTGAATTTTTTTTGTCTAAGTATCCCCCACGTAGGACTTAGTATCTTCTAAGTAGGACTTACTATCTCCTACGTAGGACTTAGTATCTCCTACGTAGGACTTACTATACCTACGTAGGACGAACTATCTCCTACGTAGGACTTACTATCTTCTACGTAGGACTGAGTATGGCCTAGAATTACTATCTCCGACGTAGGACTTAGTATCTCCTACGTAGGACTTACTATCTCTTCCGTAGGACTTAGTATCCCCCACGTAGGATTTAGTATCTTCTACGTAGGACTTAGTATGGCCTAGAATCACTATCTCCTACGTAGGACCAACTATCTCCTACGTAGGACTTACTATCCCTACGTAGGACTTACTATCTCCTACGTAGGACTTACTATCTCCTACGTAGGACTTACTATCTCCTACGTAGGACTTACTATCTCCTACGTAGGACTTACTATGTCCTACGTAGGACTTAGTATGGCATAAAATTACTATCCCTACGTAGGACTTACTTTCTCCTACGTATGACTTACTATCTCCTACGTACGTAGGACTTACTATCTCCTACGTAGGACTTAGTATCTCCTACGTAGGACTTAGTATCTCCTACTAGTATACAAAAATAAATTTCACCGTGGCCCCACTACGCTTCCGTACGATCCCGTGCCTTCATCATGAGGAGACGGAAATAATATGAATAAAAACGTAACGCAACCTTTCATGTGCATTCTTTGCATCGTCCTAATTTGTGATTGAGTCTGACTAGGTTTGACTAGATGGTATCATGTATGACCTGGCATTTTAGAACTTCACTGAAGGGGAAAGTTCTAACGTCTGGTCAGTACACCAATGAAAAGGTTCTTAAAAGACTTGTATATGATTAAAGGTTTCACCGTTGCTGCATTTTGAATTTGAAACCATGCGCTTGCATGGGCATACTAGGGATATTCTTTCATGTATTTCTACTAACAATCATGGTGGTATATAATGATTTCCTGTGCCGTTTAGAAAACACGGTTCTGTTTGAAACAACAACACTCACGTTTGCTTAAAGCCTAACGGTTCGCTCGTCACTCCGAAGACCCGGGTTCGATTCCTCACATGGGTACAATGTGTGAAGCCTATTTCTCGTGTCCTTCGCCATGATATTGCTGGAATATTGCTAAAAGCGGTGTAAAAACATACTCACTCACTCGTTTTGCTATAATACATTTTTTGCTGCTTAAATAGACTTAACAAGAAATTATGTGTCTCGGTGAACCGGGAGATCTATTGAAACGTTAGAGAAACCAAGGACAATTCATGTAGAGGCAATTTGTCAACTTTTTTTTTAAAAAGCGTAAGGACGTGGGTAAATGCACTTTACGTAAAGGGAATGGTCCATCACGCTGTGTGTAAAAAAATAACTTAACGCCGAGTTTCACCAAACCCTTTTAAGGCTCTTGTCCAATAAAACATCGTCATTTGGTCACGTGGGATACCTTTATATATCAATAAATGTCTTATATGCTGCGTTTTTTTGTGGGACTGTTTCGGCTCCCTCACGTTTTCCTGTGTTATCACACTGCCTTCATATCCCGAATATGCACTAATATCCGTTCAAATGTAATGTTGCAAATTCCTTAAATGTTCGTCTCTATAAAAATGTCTGAAAACAACGATTCAAGCAAGGCATGTACCTATATTAACAAAAAAAAAAGGATCTTAAACACATTAATATCATGCTCTCTTCACTGCGCGTAGTTTTCACATGTAAGACCTCTTATATGTCTAGCAAATACTGAAGAGGCTAAAAACTTGTCAGAGCTGCTACAGCTTCCGCCGTGAGGTCAGCCGTATACCCCAGGGCACTGTGCTCTGAGATCTCAGTCAGTTTTTATGTAAGATGTAAGCTCCTGACAGACTATTTACGCTAGCTGTCAGCGGGACAATAGAACCAAATTGCCTCGACGAATGTCAGTGCTGCACTATTGAGTCTGACCGAGGTGGGATATTTATGGGCGATACCTTTAAAATATCCAGACTTACATGTACTCCATAGGGAGAAAATCAATTGATAAGAACAACCTCCTTACGTATCCATATAATGTTCTATAGCTCTATCTTACACCCCCTCCACTCGTCCTCATAGATGATACAGTATATATGCCCAACGAATCTCCAATTTTCACCAATGATTTGGCTGGTTTGTTGTTTTATGCCGCACTCAGCAATATTCCAGCTATATGACGGCGGTCTGTAAATAATCGAGTCTGGACCAGACAATCCAGTGATTGACATCATGAACATTGATCCACGCAATTGGGATCGATGACTTGCATCAACCAAGTCAGCGAGCCTGACCACCCGACCCCGTTAGGCGCCTTTTACGGCAAACTCAGTCACCTGTTACGGCAAGCATGGGTTGCTGAAGACCTATTCTGCCCCGGATCTTCACGTGTTTTTCACGTATGAACAGTACTGAGACTAAAGTTCCCAACATTCTTCTTCACTTACAACTGACGTGTCAAACCTTTGTTTATATCATTCTATATGCTCAGTTGTTCTGTTAGGATGTCATATTGTATTAATTTGTACATCGCTATAGGCTGGCTTAACATACTTGTTGTGAAATTCCCTTGTTTGTGGATATGATGTGTAGTACATAAATATTTAAATCAACAACAAGTTGGGAAAGGCCTAGGACGACCATCCCTAATAATAAAATCCCATTGATGATAACTGAGGATGCGATGTAGCTACAACTCAGTTGACGAGGAACGGAACGAGTGAAGGCGAAACTCCTACTGTTTTCATTAACCGATTCGGAGGGTTGATGTTTGAGTCTTCGGGGTTTGTTGGTTTTAATCGTTTAGTGTTTTCTTAGCATTTGTGCCTTCAGCTGAAAGGTGATATCCTACTTGTCCGGCAGCCGGCAAACAGTAAAATCTTGAGATGCCCCCCTAATCCCCCTATTGTTTGACCAATTAGTACGCTTGGGCGATTTTACTACTAAGACAAAAGGTGCCGGACAAGTAGGATGCCCCCAGCTGAAACAATGCATGTCCGAAAACGTTTATGAGATGTATTCTATGCGTCCGTTGACATGCATTTAACCGTATTCGACGTAATAAGTGTCCCGTTCTAATAAGCGCCCACGGCGATATTTGCTAATATATTGGCTAGTGAACAATCCCAATTGGCACCCTTCCAATTGATCACTGTACACAAGACTTATCTTTTCGCGTTTAATACGCACTCGTGTGTTATATGCACCCTTAATTATGGACAATTGAATTCTGGAAAAATATATCTTTCGTACATAAACATTTCAGGCTGTCAGCATGAACCACGAAATTTATCTTTTCACCAAAATGATATTCTAATAAGAGCCCCCCTGTTTCTAATTTTGAGAACGCTCTTATTACCTCGAATACGGTAAAATAATGTTTAAAGCCAAATGCCCTCTGGAATAATTGTTTCAGATCTTTCACGTGGTGATTTTCAGTCCATCGACGCATGCAAATTTACACGTTTTTATAACCCTTTTTTTGCAGAAGGGTCGCCTGCCATTTGGAAGTCAGATAATGTCTACGGCTGTCAGTTATGTTGCCTATCACTGTAGCAGCGGGTCAATTTACACCGCGAGAAAGTCCATCTGATGTTGGCCAAATCGCCACGGCTCACATCTTCTAGTCAGCGACGGATTCAGTTTGGTTTTGCTCCAGCAGCAGCGGCACGGCTACCACATGAACCAAGCTTGGCTCAACTCTCACTTCATGGAGATGAAACAAATTATGAAAGTTGATCGGTATTGTAATTGGCTAAATTACCTATTGCCCTGTCACCTGGTTTGATTCTCCAGCAACACCTCGAGGTTGGAATGTTTGGCCGTTGACCTCATCCAAAGACTGTTGCCATTTTGTTCAATTAGTCGGCTATTATGGAAAGTTTTAGATCAGGAGATTCGAAATTCGTTTACTTTAGGCGTGCGAAAATGAGGTATTTGTTATAGTGTATAGTTTCAAAGTGTTTAAAAATAACATTGTGATATTCACCTAATGCAGAATGGTATGGAATTTTCATCTTAAAGGTAAAGTTTACTAAAGGCTGTCAATATAGAACTTTTTTCTGATTCTAACTATTCTCGACAGTGATGTGACCCATGCACAACTTCCGCTGGTACACGACTGAATGTTTATATGCTATGTACATGTTTGTTTTCCTGGCGTGATATATCCCTTTTGACGAATAGATCCACATGATCACAACACTTCTTGTAAGACTCGACCAATAAAAATCGGATGTCAAAATATAAACTAGCTTCCAACGTTATAATACCCCGACGACGTTAAGCTATACATCTGTGCTTTGTTTTTTGTTTTGCTGTTTAACGTCGCAATATTCCAGCTATATGACGGCGGTCTGTAAATAATCGAGCCTAGACGAGACAATCAAGTGATTGACATCATGAGCATCGATCCACGCAATTGGGATCGACCAAGCTGTGCTATGGATGGTATTCTAGTACTGCCCACTCACTCACCGACTCATGAGTTTAAACTGTGTACTTGACACATTACACACTTGATTACAAATAAACCTTTTGTTAACGTACGATCTTAAATCATCGCAATCTGGTCCCAGTACCACTAGCTCTACAACTGTTGAACACCTTATCACGGAGTTCCCTCATCAAATGACCAATTGCCCAATAACAGTCCAACTTGTCGTTACTTATTACCCAGAACACGAAGTGCTACTGCAATACACACTTGATTTACTGCCCTCATTAAAGAAAGAGGAGGTGCCTGTACACTGTAACCGAATTAGGAGGAACACGCCAGAATCCATCTTGACGGTTGCTCGCGCATGCACTTTGTCATGTTTGAAGGTCATCTAGCGCGTGTCAAAACGTCGTATGGTCAGCTTTTGTCTAAAGATTAGCGTGTTAGATACACGATTATCGGAAGGGTCTATTCAAAGAGAATTCAGTAACCTATTTAGGAAGCTTTTATCAGGCGAAATGGGAAGCAGGTGCCCCGATATTAGGCTATTTGCAACATTGAAAGGTCTTGATGCTATCGCCCTACTATTAACCCAGAATTCGTTTCATTCTAGGCAGTTTCTCTATCTTACTGAACAAATACTGTTGGGTCCCGTTACACAGTGAGGGATTTTCTTTCTTTCGCAGTTAATGAAGAATTTTGTTTTATCTTAGGACACCGATCATGTGTGTTATGTCGAGTTGTCACGTTTCATTCTGTACAGAATAAGGGAAAGATTACAATTCAGATACGCTGAGGACTAAATTTACATTCAAGGATTAAACCCCATTACACCTTCTTCAATTTTGCGTTTTTTGTCAGAGAGCTTCACTGTGGCTTGAGGTATCATGTTGAGGATTAAAGCTACAATGTGCCTATAAATAATTACATGTCCATATATTACATGGGAAATACACTTTTTACATGCAAAAAACATATCGTTGAATTTGTCAAGGGCTTTGACATTTGATGTCACGATATACATTGCTCATACTAATAATAATAATAATTATGATAATAATAATAATAGGCGATTATTTCCACACCACTCAGGGGTATTCTCAAAGCGCTAATATTACCCCGGTCACTGGATCATTGTGCACTCAAGAATCATTCTCAGCTCCCTGGGGAGTATACAACCCAAGCTGCCTGTTAGAATCTAGAAGGTTAACATCCTACCTGGTACCCATTCACTGCTGGGTTAACAGAGGCTAATGAAATAAAGAAATGAAAAGGAACTCTTGTTAACGTAAATAACGGACAGTAACAACAAAGATATGAAATATATCCCTCCCTTCGCAATATATAAACTGTCGGAACTCAAGAGCGCGACAGACAAGTTATGTCTTCTGCCGGTGTTCACCAAAGCATAAGAACGACAATGAACATGACTAACATGAGACTCTAGCCATCCCGATGATAAATGCAACAAACTTCATACGTGACAGGTATGACGGCATTGCTTTGCCGCTGTAATGTCTCTGTCTGATTCAATGGCAACTTGAGTGCTATTCTGCACTTTCTCGGGTCCTGAAAAATGGCCAATACATTAAATCATTGCGGAACGTACTCTCATATACTCTCCATCACTTACACGCCAATAAACGTAAGTTTGACCTTTTGGATAAATGAAGTTTTGCTAATTATATTATTGAACATTTCCTGACCATCTTCTGTCATTAGATTACAGCATCAAAGGAAAAGGATCCCACCAGACCTTGTTTACCAAATGTCTGCCTTTCCCGATGCCTTAAGTACCCAAGTTCCATCCTTCGATCCACTTCAAGCCTTACGAAGTGTCTCATTGCCCTGCACGATAGACACTACGCATTTACAAAGGTGTTTTCAGCATTTACTATGAATCGCCTCCATTTGCTTGTTGAGTTGTACATAGGGATGAAACGCCGTATACATGACTGATGGCAATAGGGTAGGTAGCCTTGTGGTTAAAGTGTTCGCTCGTCACTCCGAGTTCGATGCTCCACATAGGCACAATGAGTGAAGACCATTTCCTGTATCCCCCGTACTGGTGTTTCCTAAAGGACTACAACACAAAAGCGTATCCCATGAAGATCCGGGTTAGAATAGGTCTTCAGCAACCAATGCTTGCCGTAACAGGCGACTATGCATGTCGTAGGAGGCGACTAACGGGATAGGGTGGTCAGGCTCGCTGACTTGGTTAATGCATGTCGTCGATCCCAAATGCGTTGATCGATTCTCATGATATTAATCACTGGATTGTCTGGTCCAGACTTGATTATTTACAGACGGCCGTTCTATATATAGCTGGAATATTGCTGAGTGCGGCGTTAAACAACCAACCATCCAACCAACCATGCATATGTAATTTGAATACCACATACGCAAACTCACAAAACAGTTATCTCAAAATCATTAGTTTTTTATTCACAAAATATGTGACATTATAGAAATATGCTTCATCAACGAACTAACCTACAGCCATGCCCCAACACAAAGTGTGAGTGAGTATGGTTTTACTCCGAAAATATTCCAGCAATATCCGTGCGGGGGACACCAGAACGGCTTCACACATTGTACCCATATAGGCAATGGAACCCGGGCCTTTGGCGTGACGAGCGAACGCTTTTACCAGTAGGCTACCCCACCGTCCCCACAACACAAAGAGGCGATTTGTCATTCGTATATGTGTTTCTTTAACTGTATATCTCTAATAACACACCATGTTACATGTCCGCACTATGAGTGACCATGTCGTATTTATTTCGCCCGTCATTTCTCTAGCTCAAGAGACATTGTTTTATAATATTCTCTTATTTTTTTGTCAATCGTACATGTTTTCTCGTTGCTCTACATTAGTTCTATGTACATGTGTGATGGATAATGGCGCTATCGTGAAATATGAGAACAAAAACAACAGATTCCTCAAAGTTTACCTTAAAATAAATATCATCTTAATAAAGGTCCGACGGGTTTGAAGTGGTCGGAGAAACTGACCGATTATGTATCCCATCGGAATTTTCATATGGGTGAGTCATGATGTTTGATTGACAAGTGGCGAAATGTTAGCTGGTTCCCGGAAGACTGAGAGCCAGACTGTACTATGAACTCTAAGAAGCTTTGCTGAAAGATCAAAGAAGCCGACAGTACTTTATCCAGCGATAAAGTACACGTTTTCAGTTACGTCATAAGGGCTGACGTAACGAGGCTATTCAAATTACCTACCCCGTCATCTAACGTATCCTTGGTAACATTGTTCTATCATTCCTGTCAATCAAGACGGCACATCTAAATTAATTATCGATCCACGAAATAGTATCTTTTAAATGAGAAACTTGTCCGGTTATGGAATAATATTCCCTGGAAAGAAATATAGCAAGATCGTGTCAGCCATCTCCCACGCAAAGCCGTAATAGTTCAGGGCAAAACTATAAGCACTGTATTCACTACTCAAGGTGGTAGAGCAAAACGCAAAGTCCAAACTTTGTTTTTTGTTTGTTTGCTTGTTGTTCAATGCCGCACTAAGCAATATTCCAGCTATATGACGGCGGCCTGTCAATAATCGAGTCTGGGCCAGACAATCCAGTGATTGATATCATGAGCATCGATCCACGCAATTGGGATCGATGACATGCTTCAACGTCAGCGAGCCTGACCACCCGATCCCGTTTGCCGCCTCTTACGACAACCACAGTCGCCTTTTACGGTAAGCATGGGTTGCTGAAGACCTATTCCAACCCAAATGTTCACGGGTCGAAAAACCTATGTAACATCACAGGAGCGTTAAACATGCAGCTTAGGATGTCAACTCCGCAAGGAACCAAGAAAGCAATATTATTTGAATGCTCATCGACATGTTGACATTTAAGTAAAAGCATCCGCTGTGAACATCTATCTTGTTATGTTAGATCTTGCGTTTAATAAGGCCTATGTCCTTATATTGACATATAATTGCTATATACATGTTGTTCTTCAACATTACCTACAACATATTTTGGTCGTTAATATTACTAAGTATCTGACCCAAACAGAAATATTATTGAAGGCCATATACACTCTCCAAAAAAGGAAACGCACAGGTAGTATATAGTTCATTGAACCTGACTACTAAAAAAAATCGGTATATAAATTGGATATATGTTATTGGAAAATGTTGTTGGTCTGATATTCGACAAACGGTGCGTCAAAACGCAGTCATTGTCGATTTGCAATGTCTTAAACGGCATTGTTTTCACACTTGTTCACATATGTCACGGAGGAAAACAGTAAAGCAAAATGCACGTGGAAGTTATGGCATTCGAAACTCGTGGTAGTGGCTATAAAAGGGCAAACATATCTTTCACCACGAGATCTATCTTAGTTGTGGTTCAGGGAAATTTGACAGCAAATCGCTACATGAATCAAATTCTTCAACCTCACCTTCTTCTAATTAAGCTGTTTCAACAGGACAACGCTCCAACGCACACAGATCGTGTCACGGGAGACTAACTTCATAATGCCAACATCAACGCCTTGCCCTTGGCGTCGAGATCTCCAGATCCAAACCCAATCGAACAACTCTGGGATGAACTCCATCGACATGTACGTCAACGTTAGAACACGCCGCAGACACTCCCACGACCGGCCAACGCGTTACAAGCAGAATGCAGAATTCGTACACTTTTCCAGTCAGTGCCGAGGAGATGCAGAGCCGTTATTGCTGCCCGCGGCGGTCATACGAGATACTAAGTTCAGCGCAACCTTGTGGCCTTATGTGACATGACAATGAACAGTTCTCAATGCCTTTGTACAACGACAACATGTGACTATCGAGCTCCAAAATTTAATATTTGTATCTATGATACAGCATTAAATATATCGACATTATTTCAATAAATTTACTAAAAATCTAGCTGTGCGTTTCATTTTTTTGAAGAGTGTATAACCCAAACTCGGCTCGTATGAGTCTTATAGGATGTCGGCCAGCACTGTGGATCCATATTAAATCTAGTCACCTAGTCACGCAGCATAGCACAACACAGCACAGCACAGCACAGCACAACACTGTGGAAGTTGTAAACATCATATACTTGTTCCAGTTTTCTTCCGTTTGCTTTGGTATTGAAATCAAAGTGTACCTAATTTCTGTTAAGCATAGAATACCTGTCTGCAAAACAGCCGTCATCTTATAGGAACTGTTTACGGCGGGATGTCGCGTTCCATGTCTAAAGAGAAATCATGCGTTATCACTACTCTGTTGCTGGCCGAGGTACGCGTAGGAAGCGAGATAAACGCAGTGAATCCGGCAGATATACACAGCACTGGTTGAAAAACTGTCAGATGCTTGTACCAACATTACAATACACACGTGTGGGGGATTTATGACTGGAAACCACTTACAATCCTTAGGGTGACATATGTGATCGCAAGTACAGTATACGACATATTCTGACGGACAGCTTAGTATTAAGGATGGCCATATGAGAAACTTAATGTCTGCAGCCTTTTAGGAACGACATACATGTACGACATGTATTCACGAGGGACATGTTCACTTGAATTATCTATTATTTTCATTTCCAATTGTCGTTTTGGAAGAAAAAGTGCTATGACCACTATCATAGTTTTTTACTTGTTTACCATTATGGAAGACTTATAAAATACTGCTATACGAAGTTAGACTGCTCAGAAAACGGTTAAGAAAATACAGGATATGAATCAACAGGGCGCCGGCGTAACCGATTTTTAGCTCGTCTAGTCTTAAATGCCGCGATAGCTAATGTTGATCGCCGTCGTTGGCCTTGAGCATATTACATTTTCAACTTCTCCAAAAAAAAGTTCTTCTGAAAGAATTAAGGTAGCAGAGGCATAAAACTTCTTGCGCGGTAGTCACCTTATGTAGTGCCAAGTTTGTTCAAGGCTTCGTGATCGGAAACCAAATATGACTGCACCACACCATATTGAAAAATACCTGAACACCCTCTCCTCTGAAACCATTGGACCAAGGAAGATGAAACTTAACATACACCTTACCTCCAATGATGGCACCTGGATGTATTCAAGAGGTTCGAATCCGATTTTCAATTTGGCCGCCGTGAAGAAGCCATTTATTGTAATTATTCACTCATCTGTCTTAAGATATGACATGTAGTGACTTCTAATAATTTGACCCATGTACTTTTACCGTATTGAAAACTGAAACTTCGTATGGCTATTACCATTTTGCTTCAAAAAGTAATGAAATTTGGTAGTAGTGGGGCTGAACACTATATTTTAAATATTATATTTTAAATTCTGACCTTTGTTTGACCTTTGAACTGGGGACAATGCTCTTAAATTCTCTGAAAATGCATTTCTTCGCACTGTAAACATCTCATCCTCAGAAGGCACTTGACCAGTGAAGCTCAGTAAGAGTTTATAAAAATATCCTGAAAGTTGGTAAACGTGTTATTAGTTACAAGAAGGGCCCAAAACATATTTTTGTCAATAATTTGAATTTTGACCTTCGGTTTATTTTGCATAAGGCGTTTTAAACGCCTTATGCAAAATAAACCGAGAAATTGAGCCCAGCTTTTCGGCCCGAACTTTAAGTTCGGGCCGAAAAGCTGGGCTCAATTTCCCTCGTAGGCATAATTGTCGTGACATTGCTAATGTGGCGTAAACACTCGTCACTCGAATTTTGACCTATTCCATTTTGATACAGTTTAACATTCATGAAGATGAAAACTTCATGAAGGATAATTGTGAGTAACACACCGCCCAAGCTCGTGCAGTGCGTGTTTATGACGATTGCCCGTGCTGAATACGATGTACAGATTAGCTGTGAACTACAGCCGGGTTCTTCACGGGCGTCTTCAGAGTCAATTGGAAAACAAAGCTCTGTGTTTCAATGATAAGTTCCGCTCAATCAAACAGACTCTATCAGCCTGCTCGCGTCGCTCACTTATTTAATTAACGCCCCTTCTTTCCATGAACACTTACCACCCTTACCTGTCAAAGCGAGTTTCTAACCTCTTATATAAATGAGATTTCGAGCAATGGTGGTGCGTGTTTGGCACTGTCGTTGTAAAAAAGCTGTTTGCTTTATAGGATTACTGAATGCATTTCGGAGATGTATGGCCAAACATTTCTGCGCCTTGTTACTGGTGAATGTAATTAAAGAGAGTGATAAGTGATAGCACCATGGAGAATTGTGCTGGAGGGTTTTACTGTAAGTTGATACACTGTTTATTCATGGACGTACGTGGTTGCTAAAAGGCATCATTGTTTAAGTTACGAAGACGTTTTTTAAGATTTTTTTACAATCAGAACAATTCATTTGAGGTTGCATGTATTTAGTAGCTGAGCGTATTGCACGAACGTTTTTCAAAAAGAACCTTATAAACTCTACAAAGACTTTGATTTTGTGATAATTACACAAATGTACTGATTGATTCTGGTATTTCGCATTCCCTAGCTCAAATAATGGGATTGTGTAAATATTGCGTGTAAATTTGGTTAAAGTGGTTATAAAGACACAGGTGGGCATTTTAACTGACTGCATTTATGGCAAAGGGTTTGGAGAGCGCCATGCTTTCCCAATCTCAGTATTAGTTACATGTGCAGTAAAAATGTTTACATTTTATTGAACTTTATATCCCTAATCAAAACTCGGTGTCGTGTTTCGCTAACAAATCCGTCACCACATTTAAACTTAATCACAACCAAGGTGACTGTTTTGTTTTAGGTGTCGTTGGGCGTTTTAATTTTGTTTTAGAAACCAAAGTTACGAAACATTCATTTCAGTTATGCTATGCATTTATCTTTTAGGGATTTTATTGTCAGATCATTACGTAAGTCAAAGATAACGATTCCAAATCATTAGCTCGAAATAATATATAGTAGCTCAGCGTATTGCACGAACGTTTTAAAAAAAGAACCTAAAAAACACTACAAAGACTTTGATTTTGTGATAATTACACAAAGGTACTGATTGATTCTGGTATTTCGCATTCCCAAGCTCAAATAATGGGATTGTGTAAATATTGCGTGTAAATTGTAAGTCATGACCTAAATAACGTAAGTCAAAGATTACGAGTCATTATCTCAAAATACACATTTTCTAGCGTGTGAATGAGTGAGTATTGTTTTACGCCGCTTGTAGCAATCTACCAGTAATATCGTAGCGTGTGACACTAGAAATGGGCTTCACACAGTGTACCCATGTTGGTTTTCAAAACCAGGGCCTCGACGTTAACATTTAACCACGAGGCTACCCCCAACCATATCTTCAAAGTATATCCCCCCGGAAGCCCCACGGGTTGACGTTAGTGTTTGATTTTGTTTTGTTTGTTGTTTAACTCCGCACTCCAGTATTCCAGATATATGACGGCAGTCTGTACTTAGTTGAGTCTGAACCAGACAATCCAGTCATTGATATCATGAGGATCGATCGACACATCAACCAAGTCAGCGAGCCTGACCACCCGATCCCGTTAGTCGCCTCTTACGACCAGCAAGTATGGGTTGCCGAAGACCCATTCTACCCCGGATCTTCACGGGTATGGCGAAAGAAGAACAACAAAAGGGTCGAGTATAAAGTTATCGTGACATATTTTGTTTACTCACACGTAGAATGCTCTCATCATTCTGTCCGTTCTTATCATCAAAGTCACATTAATGCCTACCGTATTCGACGTAATAAGTGCCCAGGTCGCTCTCAAAATTAGAAATAGGGGGCTCTTATTAGAATATTATTTTGGTGAAAAGAACAGTGTTGAAAGATCGTAAATTTCGTGGTTTATGCTGACAGCCTGAAATGTTTACATACGACAGATATATTTTTCTAGAATTCTATTGCCCATAATAAAGGGTGCATATAACACACGAGTGCGTATTACACACGAATAAATAAGTCTTGTGTACATTGATCAATCGGAAGAGGTGCTGATTGGGATTGTTCACTAGCCAATATATTAGCAAATATCGCCGTGGGCGCTTATTACGTCGAATACGGTATATGATTTAGGAAGTCTAGTTTATCATGCACTGAAGGTCTACGGTTGTATCATCGTCTGGAAGTATCGCAAGTCATTTGGGGAGATTGTGTGTTTTGAATGTAGGTTTCTGGCCGACTCGCTTTCCGTTTTGAGTACTTTAGGTAGGAGCATCAGGTTTCGGTTAAATTTAAGAAAGCATGTCGTGGGATGTTTCTGCGTCTGCATGTTATGCAAATACTTTAATGTTAGTTGCGTTCCCTGTGAGTTCAATTAGCCCCTTGATGGATGTGGCTATTTCAGCAGACAGGTCACAGCTGGCTTTAAAACACTGGATCTGAGGAAGCTGTTGTGTAATTAATTATTGAAACGTTAATCTTGATTCGAATCTTCCCGCTGTCTGTAAGCCGATTGTTCCTCATTGTATATAGTCCACCTATATGCCGCAGTATTGTTGGCAGGAATCTCTGAACACACATGTACAGGACACATTATGAGTGAGTGAGTTGGGTTTGACGCTGTTTTGAGTTGTATCACGACCGTCAACTTCGTGTGAAAGGAGAATGACGCATGCCGTAGATATTTACCAAGTTGGTTAATCCATTGTATCAGGGGGCGGTCGGGTAGCCTAGTGGTTAAAGCGTTCGCTCGTCACGCCGAAGACCCGGGTTCGATTCCCGACATGGGTACACTGTGTGAAGCCCATTTCTGGTGTCCCCCACCGTGATATTGCTGGAATATTGCTAAAAGCGGCGTAAACCATACTCACTCACTCACTCACCATTGTATCAGTGTCCGTTGCCAAACCAAGGATCATAATCAGGGCGAATTTGGTATTCGTACCTAGAATCGACAGGTCCTAGCACAGCATGGTAATACTATGCAATTCTGAACCGTGAATTGCGGCGCCGTGGGAACGTTAAGACCACCCTGTACCATATATACGTCAGTAAAATTGACACCCTGTATTAGGATATATACTGAACCGTAAAATGAACTCAAATAAATATATTACAGCTATTGAACATGGATGTATTTTAGCACTTGCACGTAACGTAGAACACTATACTGATAATCAGCAAGATATAAGACACTTGCGCAGTTTCCGAACTTCCAAAGGCACAGAATTCATTCAGTCTTATTCAGAATATTCAGGCAACTTACTAAGTCATCACCTTGCTTACCCACCACTTGCATCGAAAAAAGGGGTTAGGGAGGTGACAGGCCCTTCTACGAATTTTTAATGGTAGGGGCGCTGAAGCGACTTTGGAGCTCATTCCCTAAAACATTTTCATATAATTATGGAACTGAAAATTATAAAGCAGTGCTATATATTTTGTGGGTATTTTCTATGATTTGACGGCAGCTATTTCTTTGTCGTTTAAGGCCGCACTCAGCAATATTCCAGTTATTTTATTACGACGAAATTTCATTCTATAGTAGACAACACATTTATGAATATTAACGTCTTCTTTATCGTACTGTAATAGTGACGTTTCGGTGTAAATTCGTATACCGTTGTCAATCAAGACATTCCATTCCTATTTAAACTTATATGATTAGTGTTTGCTGCCGACGCCATAGCTATCAGCATTGCCCATCTCACTGAGACAATAATTATTTTTTCAGTGTGGATAATATCTAATGTGCTCATAAATAGCACTCCTTTATTTTGTGTATACATGACATGTGACATGCATATTGATTAGTCTACTCAAGAGATCAGTTTACAAACGCTGTGCACGGATTGGTTTTCGGTAACGCCTGCTCTCATTGCGGAAAGGAAAACATGCCTGTTGAATGATTTGGTACAATTGAGAGATATCAGTGCGAGTGAATAGGGTTTAACGGCGATTTGGTTATCAGTTACCAGCCCGTGTCAGCTTGATGTGGTAGGAAAGACCAACAAAACACAAGACAGAAAATAGTGCAAATATACATTTACGATTGTTTTTTCAGAAACAGAAAAGCTAATTTAAGAACGTTAGAAGGACGTGTCGCAATGCAGTTAAACTTACATTTGTAATGCAGTCAATAGGAAAATGTACTTACTTGATAAGAAATGGAAAATCTCAGATGTTTCTTATATAATATGTAGATACACAAGATGGTTCTGGTTGGGATCCGTTAGATCGCGAAGGACTAATATGTAGATACACAAGATGGTTCTGGTAGTGATCCGTTAGATCGCGAAGGACTAATATGTAGATACACAAGATTGTTCTGGTAGTGATCCGTTAGATCGCGAAGGACTGTAATATGTATATAATATGTAGATACACAAGATGGTTCTGGTAGTGATGCGTTAGATCGCGAAGGACTAATATGTAGATACACAAGATGGTTCTGGTTGGGATCCGTTAGATCGCGAAGGACTAATATGTAGATACACAAGATGGTTCTGGTAGTGATCCGTTAGATCGCGAAGGACTAATATGTAGATACACAAGATGGTTCTGGTTGGGATCCGTTAGATCGCGAAGGTCTAATATGTAGATACACAAGATGGTTCTGGTAGTGATCCGTTAGATCGCGAAGGACTAATATGTAGATACACAAGATGGTTCTGGTTGGGATCCGTTAGATCGCGAAGGACTAATATGTAGATACACAAGATGGTTCTGGTTGGGATTCGTTAGATCGCGAAGGTCTAATATGTAGATACACAAGATGGTTCTGGTAGTGATCAGTTAGATCGCGAAGGACTAATATGTAGATACACAAGATGGTTCTGGTTTGGATCCGCTAGATCGCGAAGGACTAATATGTAGATACACAAGATGGTTCTGGTTGGGATCCGCTAGATCGCGAAGGACTAATATGTATATACACATGATGGTTCTAGTAGTGATCCGTTAGATCGCGAAGGACTAATATGTAGATACACAAGATGGTTCTGGTAGTGATCCATTAGATCGCGAATGACTGTAATATGTATATAATATGTAGATACACAAGATGGTTCTGGTTGGGATCCGTTAGATCGCGAAGGACTAATATGTACATACACAAGATGGTTCTAGTAGTGATCCGTTAGATCGCGAAGGACTAATATGTAGATACACAAGATGGTTCTGTTTGGGATCCGTTAGATCGCGAAGGACTAATATGTAGATACACAAGATGGTTCTGGTAGTGATCCGTTAGATCGCGAAGGACTAATATGTAGATACACAAGATGGTTCTGGTAGTGATCCGTTAGATCGCGAAGGACTAATATGTAGATACACAAGATGGTTCTGGTTGGGATCCGTTAGATCGCGAAGGACTAATATGTAGATACACAAGATGGTTCTGGTTGGGATCTGCTAGATCGCGAAGGACTAATATGTAGATACACAAGATGGTTCTGGTTGGGATCCGTTAGATCGCAAATGACTGTAATATGTATATAATATGTAGATGCACAAGATGGTTCTGGTAGTGTCACTTTATTCGCACCGTGAATTAGCATTACATGTGTCCGGGCATGCTGTACAGGTCCCCCCGGTACCAGATTGTTGATCCACGTTTTTGTTTTCTTCCACACGCTCGTGGTAGTATGTGATGCATCTACTGTCACCTTCATATCCCCGGACAATTGGTTTCCTTCTTTCACAGTAGCATTTATCAATTAGTGAGCAGTGACAACAATGAGTTGTGTCGACAAACACTATCTAAGCACGAGCAATGGACAGCTTCTTAAAAGGTTTCAGATTTATCCTAGTACAATGGATTTTCTATCTTAAGACCAAATACTGACGGTACCGTTTATCGGTAGGACATCAAAGTGAGACTGTTAGTACAGAAATGTATCAGGTCATTTATGCCAGTGGGTACCTACACTGATTAACGTCAGGTATATATTTGTGAGTAACATGACATGAGGTATTAAATTCAACCATGGCGCAGTGTTCTGCCAATGATATTGCTCCAACTACATGTATGACACTGATGAAATTTGTGTTATTAACTTGATTTGAATGGTATTGAATTTAATCGATCTAGATATGAAATTTTAATATAATTATAGGAATCACATCATGAACATAAACGCAAATGATGTTTTAAACTTTTTTAGACACGTTTTGGAAATAAAAAGTGTGGTTTTACATCGAAGCATGAGTCACAAAAGCATGAAATATTCTTCATTGTTTCAACTTTTATATCGGCTACAAAATCATAACATATGGTTGATTTCAGTGTGACTTTTTGCACATATGTTTTGCTTGTCTGACATTTAAATGATATTTATTTCTTGTCTTTATGTGCAAGTATGAAGACCTATTGAATTCAGTATTTATGAAAGCACCGTTGTCATATGTACTCATTCACACTATACACTCAACAAAAGTGGAAGTACACGGCCGTATTCAATGTCTTCCCTCACACACACACACACAGCCGCATCATAAATCATAGTTCGCCAACGTGTAAGGATGTCTATTTCAGTAAGATACCCCAGTCGTGAAGAAAATGCATTCATGAATACTTTGTCCGCTGGGATCCTCTCTTGAAGTCAGAGAGCGACGAATGTACTGGCTTAAGTCGTGTACTTTTGTTAATCAAAATATTCATTTGTAATTGTTACAAGTCATTGTACTGACCCCGTGTATTTCAATGCTTACCATCGCAACCCAGCCGCGTGGATCGTTGCTCATCATATCAGTCACTGGATTGTCTGATCCACACTCGATTATTTACAGGGCCGCCGTCATTATATTTGAATATTGTTGAGTGTGTCATTACAAATAATACGAATAATTATGAAGGCAGTGTCTCCATTTGATAATACTGACAAATTTTAACAAGGACGAAATAATACCAGGTTTTATTCAGAAGTTTGATTTGGTGGATCTGACGCCAAGGTCATTACTCTAGCTTTACATGTTTCCCGGGGCAGTGGAGGAGGAAAGTTATACTTACCTGTGTTTATGTTATGGAAACCTTTTTATAAGATTTCCACGATTAAGTACAAACATTACACCTGGAAACAAGGCTGAGCACATAAGTTTGTTTGTTGTTTAACGCCGCAATCAGCAATATTCCAGCTATATGACGGCGGTATGTAAATAATCAAATCTGGACCAAACAGTCCAGTGATTGACATCATGAGCATCGATCCACGCAATTGGGAAACGATTGCATGCATCAACCACGTCAGCGAGCCTGGCAACCGCTCTCGTTAGTCGCTTTTTACGGCAAGCGGGACATCACCGTCACCCGGCGATAAGTTAGTAAAGGAAACATATCTCCAACAGTATCCGATTGGTTATAATGCAACCCTGCTAACGTTTACAATATAATAAAATTATTTCAAGGTTCTGTTTTCAGTGTCAGTTCGATTCAGTATTATGAAAAATATTATTTAGAAAGTCAGAAAGGAGTTTCGAAGTAACGGCCACACACGGTCGGGAATACGTGCGCAAAGTGATGAGTACTGGTTAGAATGTGAGTATTACTATGAATCCACACAGAGATGAATATGAGTTGTCTGTTGGAGTTGGATGCAGTTTGTCTACAGTGGCGTAATCGAAATAGAGTTCACAACCGCGAAAACCAAAACTCACTCACTTATTACATGCACATTGTAACATATTACAAAAGGCAAGATGTTTATGTCAAACTGACTCACGGATAAACGTGCTCACCTTTCACCTTTCACGTAAGAAACATTTTGTCAACCTCAGTTTTCACCAGGTAATAATGTCTACAACCACTCCGTAGAAAACACGATAGCCTGCGTGGTCTTATGGTAGAGCGTCCGCCCAGAGAGCGGAAGGTCCGGGGTTTGATCCCCGAACGCGTCATACCAAAATAAGTTAAAAGATGGTACTTGTTATTACCCTGTCTGGCGCTCGGCATTAAGGGGCTAAAACAAAGACTGGTCGGCTCGGAGTCAGTATACTGTGTCTGAGTGGGGTATTCATGTTAAACTGCGGCATGGTATCTCAGTGAGCTAGCACTATAAATCGGCATCAGTCCTGACTAGTACAAGCAGCCACGCAAACACACACACGTACATGCACATCGCTATATAGGTTCAATAATCTTGGACGCGACGTTAAACCCCATTTCACCTCACCTCACCGTAGAAAACACGCAGCTCTGGAATCGAATTCAAAGCTCACGTTTACAGCAGTGTTTCATTTCTAATTATCGAAATCTGGTTTAAATCGGATGAATTCTATTGGTATCGTTGCAATTGATGGGGTTCTGTGAATCATTATGACAACCAGTCCTACAAAGTGATCTCAAAGGTTATCCTACAGGTGTAACAGTATAACCTGTTTATGTGTACAACTAATACAAACAAGTTTCAGCTGGACAATTTAGATGGAGATACAAAAATGATTAAGCATACACTCGCGAGCAGTTTTATAAATGGAGAGAAACACGTTTTGCACGATCTAGCTAAACAAACAAGGACGGGGTGTTTATTTGTAGTCGCAACATTGGTGTTTCTCCAAGATATCGGATAACATGTTGTTGATTCAGTGTCACTTGAAGGGTGATATTGACACTGCACCTGTGTAATACTGTTCCCATAAAGGTGTGTAGTTTGGGTGTAGTTATATAGGGTTAATCGATTGCTTCACGCCACGCATTGATGTGCCGTACCCATCTTCAAACACTTTACACTTACTTTTGTCAGAATGTATGGTATTTCTATCTTGATTCTATGTTGTCAGGAACTTACGTAGATAGACTTTAGAAAGAAAAGTTTGAAACGCTTCAGGCAGGGAAGATTTCAAGGCGGTGCCGTTGAAATCCCCATTTTCTATTTAATTGGTAAACTTTGATGACAAGAATTGAAAGCGCATATAAGAGTAGAGGAAAGTTTATCATACTTTGTTCTAATACAAGGAACTTTTTAACGTCTTGTAGTGAGTATGGTTTAGGGCCGCTTTAGCAATATTCCAGCAATATCACGGCGGGGGACATCAGAAAGAGCTTCACACATTGTATCCATTGTCGGGAATCGAACCCGGGTCGTTGGCTTGACGAACACACGCTTTAACCACTAGGCTACCCGACCGCCCCTTAACGTCTTTTATCTTTGTATCAATAATATAAGTTATTTACATAGTGGACACAACCAACATTATAGTGAGTGAGTGAGTGAGTGAATATGATTTTATGCCGCTTTTAGCAATATTCCAGCAATATCACGGCGGGGGTCACCAGAAATGTGCTTCACACATTGTACCCATGTCGGGAATCTAACCCGGGTCTTCGGCGTGACGAGCGAACGCTTTAACCGCTAGGCTACCCGACCGCCCCCAACATTAAAGGAAACGCAGACCTCTTCATCAGTTGATACTAATTACAGTATTAAATGAATAAGGAATGAGATTCACATCTCATAGGAGAGCAACACTCGTGTCTTCAAAGTTACGTGCGAAAACATTTACCACAAGACTAACAGCAATCCCGTCAGAGATTCAGATAGCTGGTGCGAGTACCTACCACATTCGCAGTCCAGAAGCGCATCACAATTGATTTACGCAAACTTGGGCAATAGAAGCTAGGATTCAATACACGCTATGCCAGGCCAGGCCCCTGTCTAACTTTAGCTACAGCAGCCTTGAACGCGATCTCAAAGAAATGTTATCGGGTTGTTTTCAGAGAGAAATATTTAGTCTCAAGAAAACATTGTTATCAAACATGTAGTGAAGATGCTATCACTGCTATCATACCGACATATCAACCAGTCAGGATTCTCTGATCCTATGATCGAAATCCGGATTCGAGCCGATTATGATCCTTGATCTTTCCGCACCAAACCAGTGCTCGTTCGGTTCACCTGTGTGGTAAATGTCTGCGACATACTTGTATGATTTATATTGTATGAGTTTCCAGTTACATGCAACTGCTCAAAAGCGCTGTCGAGTCTGAAAACATCTGAAAATCAAGATGTATGTAAAATAACACATGCAGGTAGGTCTTGGAACCAAGGACGCTGCATTACGAGTTATCATTAACATAATCGTGCGTAGGTATACCAATACACGTTGTTAATAATAACATTTAATCATAATAAAAGTAGTTGTGGTGCTACCAGACAAGAGGTGAATTAATAATAAATTACTACACGGAGTATGAATACTCATATAGCCACATAGTGCCAGCAGTGCTCTCTGTATACACAAAGCAGCACACTTGGAAACAATTGAACCTCAGGTATATGACAAGATCACGCTGATTGAACTAAGTGTATAGGGCCTTAACGGTGATAGAAAACTAACGAAGTTCGGCATTTGAGGCGCTGCACGTCTGGTTATCTCGGCAAATCTCGGGGCCCGTAGGGGGGAGACGCTCTCATTATCAGTCTACAGTTCATGTAAGTAGCTCAATCCGGGACCAGGCACGTCCTAACTCGTGTAGGAAAAACATAAATCGTGGGCGAATATCTAAGCAAGGTAATCATGTGAGGAAAAACTCCAGAGAGCTACATCTTGATATTATAGATGCATTTTCGTGTCAAGTTTCATGTCGATAAAATCTCGACGGGCCGATGTAGTGCCGTGGTTTCGCCCCTGTATTGGCGAAGTCGTAAATACCATACAGTTTTCCTTGTGTTGTTTTTGTTTGTGTGTTTAAAGATTTCAAATCTCTTCTGATCTCAAAGATGTCACTTGTACTGATGATCTAGTTCCTCCCGTTCTGTGATTAATATCAGTTCTGTAGCAAAACGTTTTAACGGGAAATAATGAAATATACGTGTTTGGCATAATTTACACAAGGAGCAACGACACGAAGTCTAGCTGTACAGACACAATTGTTTATTTAGATCGAAAGTTACCTTAATGAGTAAGAAGATTTATTAAATAACATACAAATGAAATCATCATTTTTTGGCATAAAAAGTATACAGGGGTGACCTTTGGGGAGCACTTGAGCAACTGTTTCTTTTTTTACAAGAGCTAAAACACCACATTTGATATGTGATTATTATAGCGGTACATTTTTAACATAATTGGAAGAATATTGCAGTAGCATTAAGGTACGTTTCTCTTCCGACAGCTCGTGAAGATCCGGATTAGTATAATTATTGATCTAAAGCCACCCCTGCTTGTCGTAAGAGGCGACTAACGAGATCGGGTGGTCAGGCTTGCTGACTTGGTTGACGCATGTCATCGTATCCAAAATACGATCGACGCTCATTTTGCCAATATCTCGATTGTCGGGTGAGGCATTATTATTTACAGACCACCGTCATATAGCTGGAATATTGCTGACTGCGGCGTTAAACAACAAACGTTGAATCGGTTTTTTACCCACGATTCATATTTGCTGGTTTTATTCGACAAGTCAAGGCCTAACACGTCCACAATTAGGTAGCTTGCCTTTGGAGTTATAATCATATTGAGGCCGTCAGTTCCGAATAGCAAGATGTTATGTTGAAAAAACACATTTCTCTTTCTTCAATATGTATTAAGGATGCTGGGGCGGTCGGGTAGCCCTAGTGGTTAAAGCGTTCGCTCGTCACGCCGAAGACCCGGGTTCGATTCCCGACATGGGTACAATGTGTGAAGCCCATTTCTGGTGTCCCCCGCCGTGATATTGCTGGAATATTGCTAAAAGCGGCGTAAAACCATATTCACTCACTCACTCATTAAGGATGCTCCGTACTGTTATCAGATACCCATTTATAATGTAGTGCGATATCTATGTAATCTGTTGATATTTTAACGTACAACCGGACCGTTGACAACTGAAATGCTCTCCGCAGCTCGATCATTCGTTTCACGCCTAATATACATGTATGTGTATGTTTTGTTGTTTAACGCCACGTTCAGCAATATTCAAGCTGTATGAAGGCGGGCTGTAAATAATCGAATCTGGACCAGACATTCCCTTGATTGAGATTATGAGCCACCGTAGTTCCATGACACACACTCACCAAAATTAAGACTAGCAGTTTGCTGGTGTCCAACTTTTAAAGCGGTATCCCCACGGATATTTAAATATCTGCATAAGTTTGTTTGTTGCTTAACGCCGCACTAAACAATATTCCGGCTATATGATGGCGGTCTGTAAATAATCGAGTCTGGATTAAACAATCCAGTCATTGACATCATGAGCATCGATCCACGCAATGGGGATCGATGTCATGCATCAACCAAGTCAGCGAGCCTGACCACCCGATCCCGTTAGTCGCCTCTTACGACAAGCATAGTCACCTTTTACGGCAAGCATGGATTGCTGAAGACCTCCGTATATGTTGCAGGGTGCATCTTTCTGTTGAAGTGCCTTCATGTATGTTAGTGTGTAAACTGTATATGTTCCTGACATTTCATCTTAACAATTTAACGATTCCCATCATGAACAAAATCTTAGCCCATGACCCGCCCGTACTTGGTAACCCCGTCGTGATATTCCATGCAAAAGTGGCGTAAAACCTCACTGCCGGCCGACCAATAGTACGTAAACAGCAAAAATCTCGATGTTGAAATAGAGTAAATTTCCATCAGGAGTATACGTTATAACTGATCAGTCTCATATAGAAATCAATAGAAGTTGCTATATGTGGATGTCATTCTATATAAAGGTTCAAAATCCTCGGTTGTATGGTTTATCACAAGGAACAGGTGTGGGTTCCACTGTAATGTTACCTGGTGATTCTCAACGAATCTTTGCGTGTTCATGTTACTAAGCGCAGACTTGGCTATATTATGTTACAACATTTCGCTCCACTAGGCTTCATATGCACTAGAATCACTGCGTTATTTTTGAACAAAAGCAATACTTTCTGTTATTCTGGTTACGAGTCGATGTTATTGTTTTATAACAAGGTAAATATTTATCTCATAACTGCAATATCATATTTCAAAAATGAGGCAATAATGCACGATTGAATTAACTGAATAAATAACTTCCATAATGTACACAGCAAAAGCATAACAGAGCGAGCAGGATTTGTAACTACTATTCACGCATTGTGTGAAAATTTCAGTGGAGGTCGCGCTGCGAAATAATCCTGCAAAGTCGAGTTGGTGTTAACGATACATACGAAACATGAAGTTATAGGATATAGTGGAATACTGTACGGTTCAAAGTATCACTCGTATATTGCATGCAGGAAAACTGCAATCGCCGTAATTAAAATAGGCTGAAAACGTTTAAGGTACAGTAAATATGATGGTCTATATATAGCTATGAAAGTATGGTTTCATATATAACATTATAAGGGGGCGGTCGGGTAGCCTAGTGGTTAAAGCGTTCGCTCGTCACGCCGAAGACCCGGGTTCGATTCCCGACATGGATATAATGTGTGAAGCCCATTTCTGGTGTCCCCCACCGTGATATAGCTGGAATATTGCTAAAGGGGCGTAAAACCATACTCACTCACTATAGAACATTATCACAATGATAGTTGTATATTTGATCGGTTTTGAGATGGAATGAACACGATCGTAAAAATAGACGAAAATACAAAATTATTTCAATTTATTTAATCAGTGGTATCAAATGGATCAATGTTTTTCTCAACCACACAAATATCAATTGTGATGCACATCTGGTCACATAAATGAGTTTGTTTAAATATAAATGTTCTGCCCTTCCTTCGAAATAATGTTGGCAGAGAAAAACTGAATGAAATTAAGTTTGCTTTTGACGACATCTAGAAGTAAAGTGCATGGCATAAAATTAATAGATTGACCGACTGCTCTGTAAAAATCAAACACAAATACTTACATTGCTACGATTTCAATTTGGAACACTGAGAGATGATGGAGCGATCACATAAATCTGGCATATTTTCATACTCCTGGCCTTTTTGACATCTTGAATATTCTTATCGTTGCCAAACATTTCTGTTCCAAACAAACCCGAATGTGGATTGAAAACCTTTCAGGATTAGTGGCACTATCTTTTAAGAATGTACGACCATTGTTAAACAAAGACATCGAAGATTTGTGTTTATTTTCCATCTGATTGTCGTTGATTAGAAATTTGAGATCAAGACATTATTCTATTTTGGTCACGTTTCATCCTGTTGATATGACGTTAACCACGGTTTCTGTCCAAGTTTCATTGGCCATGAACGGTGAGTTTGTTTATCACTAATTTAAGGGAAAATTTGTAGAGAAAAACAGGAAGTCCAAAAATCTCTCATTTTCAGTAAAAGAATAGGACTAAATATCCGAAAAATATTATATATAAGTTGGCATGCAGTTTTTCGTATTTGGAACGATAATAATAATAACCGGTCCAGACTTAATTTTTTTCAGAGAGGCCAACTGAACAACCACTGCATCGAGCTTATGTCCTGTGTGTTCAGAAGAGCAGCAACCCTGCAGAGCCCTTTGCTTCGATGAAGTCGGCAGGCTTGAAAAGTGAAACAGGAGCCTTTCTGTTTGCTGCTCAGGACCAGTGACTTCCCAAACGAAACTGTCAATTTGTGATTTTGCATCAAAATGTAAATATGAAATGTAGATCATGCAATGAATTTAATGAGACTGTCCAACACATTGTCAGTGGATGCCCAGCTTTGGTACTAACACAGTATCGTAAGCGACATGATGGAGTGCCTCGATCATTTTATTACCGTCTTCGCCATGCTTGTGGTTTTGACATAGAGGCCCATCCATGGTACGACCCGGAATATGTAGAGGGCGTCATGGAAAATGATGAATATAAAATTCTTTGGAATAGGCTCGTATACAGCCTTAGACGTATCCAGGCCAACAAACCTGATCTTGTCCTTTATATCATTCTCTGTCCCTTTTGACACTAATGTGATTGACAAGATTCAGGAAAACATGGCAAATACGCAGACATCGCTTTCGAAATGTCACGCTTGCATCCCAAGTACCAAGTTGCCCGACTCCCCATTGTTGTTGGTGCCTTAAGTTTGGTTCACAGTGGGTTCGACTAGGCAGCGTTTTCTGGGAGAAGTCCCATTCGCTGTCCATAAATAATAAATTGTAAAAACGACTATTAGGCATTGTGTTTCAAGGATACAGAGTTACTCAAATATCTTATGCATGTCCTGTTACACTATTTCGAATTCAGCGTTCTTGAATGAATGAGTTCAATTGGACTTTAAATGGTATTTCAGTTATAGGACGTGCTAGCTTAAAGTAGGAGCAAACCCCGAAGTGATGCAGGTCTCGGAAGCTTACCACTTCAAAACCCCAGCTTGTTGTATTGGTAGTATCCACATAGTTGATATTTAAATGATATAAAGCGAGGTCTACATATTTGTCATGACTTTGCTGAATCTTGTCAATCACATTATTGTCAAAAGGGACAGAAAATTCAACGACTTGATATGGCACTTCGCTTGGTTGACACTCATTTCTGTACCGTCCAGCACTACAGAACCATCAACAAAATCAACACTGAAATGGAGATTATGTCCCACATCCTTGGCTCGTTTACGAAAACTGTGGAATGCCTTGTTTTCATCATGAGTCCTGACATGCTTCACAAGAGGATCATCAGACAAATAAATGTGTGCAAAAGTGCACAAAACAATTCTGTCATGAAGAGCCCGACATTAACCAAACCACGCCCTCCCATAATGATTGGTAAATATAGGTGATTGAAGGGAGAGCGGTGGGATCTGTTGTCTGACATGATTCTTCGTGTGAGGTTGTCAGTACCCTGACTTTCTTGCTTTGTCCATTCAACAACACTAAAAGAATATGAAAAGATGGGTACAGCATAAGTATTTGTGGCTTTAACTTAATTGCGAGCGTTCATCTCTGAACTCCAGATTTTCTTGATTCTATATTTGTACTCTGCCCGGAGTTTTTCCTTGATATGGGCATTCTGGAGTTTGTCCCTAATCTGCATCCCTAAGAACGTATAGGCCTGACCTTCCACGAAATGGTCAATAACTCCGTATTATTATTATTAGTAGTAGTAGTAGTAATAGCAGTAGTAGTAGTAGTAGTAGTAGTAGTAGTAGTAGTAGTAGTAGTAGTAGTAGTAGTAGTCATTTATATACCGCAGGTACCCAGATACTACTATCTGCTCAAATGCGATTTTAATTGTTCTCCGACAATTGATCCGTTTGCATTCTAGATTCTCAACGTCCTGGGGAGTATAGAACCCAAGCTGCCTACGGTAGCTGGACTTACTTCGTATTTGAAAAAGGGTGACTTCCATATATTGTATCACATTCATCACAAACAAGATCTACGAATGGGTATATCAAAATGTCTAAGATGAAACAGTTGTAAGATTCTGTTACGGAACCTTTGGAGAAAATTAACGTAACGTTTATTGCTAATGACATGGCGACTGAATTTGTTTAAGTAATATTTGTCACAGCCATACACGAATGAGCTACAAAGACATTAGTATTATTTATTTATTTATTTATTTATATATTTTTTTATGTTTTTATTTGATAAGAATCCAAAGCAATGGCATCTTTACAAATTAAATCAGTACGTTTATTAATGTTACTAATGTTTATATTTAAACATAAACAATATTTTCCTGTCGCCCACTGCCAGGAGTAGGAATTAAGGTCCACACCAAGCAGCAGTAATGGAAACGTCGGCACGTTATGCTCTTGTGTCGGAAGATACAACCGGCAAGTCTTTTATCTGAAAACGCTATTCCACCTCACAACGTACTGTTTTATCTCCTAACAGCTGACAGAAGAAGCGCTTTATAACGAGGAGGCGGAAGAGGCGCGGCAAAGGCCCGTGCAGTATTTCACTGTGACGTGGCACGCTCTCACTGGGGGACACAAAAGCGGGTGCAAAGATAGCAACGCCTTTGGTCTTCCCACGCTGACTGCCCCGAGCAATCTGTCATACCTAGCTTGCCAGGCTGCAGTCTGGAATCTTATATTACTCCCTGATTAAATGAAGAAAGCGAGAGAACTCAATCTCGCGCCTTCAATGCCCGCTCCCGTTGAGATATTGGCTGTATCGATAAGTGAACATTAGGGAAACAATATAGACTTCCTCTGTCGATTTGTAGCACGGATTTTTCCTTTGCGCTCCCAATTCCATTTACAGTCACTCGAATCTGTGCTAAAAGACCCAAGCGAATTCACGTATCAACTTCATAGCTGAAAAAAGACACAGCGTAGACTTTTCCTCCGCTTCACTCTGCGCCGTAAGGGGGCGCTACGTCGGATTTATAAAACAGAGATTGGTTAGATTGAAGTAGGTGCTGACTGCTCTGTCAATGGTAAGACAAATGTGATTTGGAAGTTTATTCGTGGACATTTGTAAAGAGCACGGAGCTCTTGGATGAAGCCATCCTCTAGAGATGTCGACGAAGATGCTGTGTGTCTTGTTTGTGATGATACACCTATGCCTCGCTCAACACTCAGGTAAGTAGAACGCTTAACACCTGTTGCTTTGATGTTGCCGACGGCGTTAGGAAACAATGAAATGCTGGGCCGTACCTGTCTAGCTCGGCACCGCTTGAAAGCAAATGTGATACATGTGCACCACAAGTTGTATTAGACACAATTTATTTGGTTTATCATTATAAAGCACGAACCTCAAATACAGTAACTATGAAATAATGCATATATTGTGTATATATACCCTTTCATTACCCGATGATACGCTATCAACATCCTATTTACATGTCGTTTATAATAAGCTTTCTGGTACATACTGTGTATGTATCTAAATTGGTCTAACTTCTCGACTCTTTGGATAGATTAAAACATACATCTTCATTTCCTGTGCAATCTTCAATTGCAACCAAATTGTGAATTCTATATATTAAATTCAAACTAGGGTAATGCAAATAACACGATTGGACCTCGTTATTGGAGATAAATCCTAATCAATACTCTCCCAATTATTGCCATTGACTGTTTAGTCTGTCGTCGTGATCAGCACTTTACCTGTGCAGCTACTGTTAAATACAAATAGATATCAATTATAGATAAACAGTCCTCATACCACACTTTCATCAACTCTATAACAACCCACAGCAGGTACAGCCGTCAATGTAAAAGATGTGTATCCAAAGCGTTCGTTCTGCCATGTGTGAAAACGATAATGATAGCTTTGTTCAAGAACATCGCGTCAGCAACACACCATTGATAGAGACTGTTAAGGTTAATATACTCTGATGTGTTTTCTTAATGGAACGTCTCGTGTTTAATCCACAATACATTCCTTATTCCTACAGATTTATTCCAATTACAAATTACACCCTACAGAGAGAGCTGTCAAGGTGTGAGGAACGAGTCGCTGTCTCTCCGTGATACACACTTCGTGTTGTTGATATCGCGCAGCCAGCGGAAACGGTCTTTCATTTCCATGCCAATGTCATACTCTTTTCATCGACCAGATTACTGATTTATGTTGGAAATTAAATCCGAAACCTTCTCACATGGACGATGATAGAAATTAGATATTGATAATCCCATTTCTCAAATTGACTGTGCAAATACACAGAGCTTCTTGTCTTGTCTGTGTCAATTGCACGCTCGAAGTATGGCGTTAGATTGATCCAAACCAGTTAATTAATGACCTGTAGAGAGCTCATATACCTCATAGTGTAGAGAAGTGCAACCAATTTCACCCCATCATGAGCTAGACGAGACAGCACATCTATTATATTTCTCTTTGGACTTAATCAGACGTGGAAGTAGTGATGTGAGCAAATTTGCCCAGATATGATATGAAATAAATGCATGACAAAAATTAATGTTCTATGTGGACACATTTGACAAGTAATTGGGAGTTAAGATTGCAATGGTGGAGGGATGTGTTTGGTTACATGTCCAATGTACCCAAAATGGCAACCATGAATCAAGGAAACCTCGACAGTCACATCAGATTGATGTTTACATAGCTCACAGAAACTGCAGGTAAACATTTGCACTGGTCCAGGCTTTCCACCTTTTATCTATGTCTCCGTAATGATCACTGAATTGTTGCACTGCAATGGTGTCTCTCGCTATCAGTGATGCTGGGCGGCGAAGATACATGTACCGACTATGATACTGACGTTGTTGGATGATGAGGATAATCAGAAGTTCGTAATCATGGTGAATGTTAGTTCATGTTTCTGGTGTATGACATTCAATTGTTTCATTCAACCTGTATTCGAAGAATAAGTGAACGACTATGGCGACTGATAAAAGCTATTGACAAAAGCTGGTTTTAGAGACAATCGTTGATGTCGGGATGACCTTTAATACAGCGATTAATGATTTTAATGGCCGATTATCTATCATATTCAATTTACACCATAAATATAATGAATTAGTTTTGACAGAAGGTCCTGATCCACACATCTTGTATTGATTGCCTTTTACAGAAATGTTACGGGGAACTGGAATTACATTAAGGTAGAGAATATATGGATGTCAACTTCTTTATTATGAGGAACACAACGTTCCGGTGTGTATGCTTACTCCTTCATTCACCTGATGAGGGGTAAGCATATACGTTGTGTTCCTCACAATAAAGAAGTTGACATCCATATATTTCATCCTTATGTGTATCACTTCTAAATTCTATTGTTGCATAGTTCACATGTTACATGACCACGTATACGTTGAATAATCATGAAATAACTCCTCTTTGTCCTATACATATGCTATCCAAAGTTTGGTTACACAATATACGAACATAACATTATCCACATCATCGTCTTCTTTATCCGTACATAATGTTGCAACTAATAGTGCTCTGAGCGGCTGTTCAACTGATACTCGTGTGTACGTAATCTACATCCAGTATTGTACTTAAAACATAAACACGGATGCAAGGGCAATCTCTATAGAAACTCACCAGGGAGACGTGATGAGCACCTATAGTATGACGGTCGTTATACATGAAGCTTACGTTATAAAGAAAGTACACGACCTATGGCAACGTTCGCTTAAAAGCATTTGATAATCTGAACCTTTTTCAAGAAGACACTTAGTGGACTTTGTATGCTTAGTCTCTGACGTGATCTCTTATTAAATCATTACAACGGCTTCGGAAGTGTCTTTAGGTTAGTGTGAAATGCTACCAGGGGTGATTTATATATGGTTAAAAGCGTTGATAGGACTAGAGTCTGTATATCGCCAACGACTAACTGAAACATTGTCGGTAAACAAGTTTAATATCGGGTTTCGAACATGCTCGACTGAGAGGCATTTTGTAGACATGTAAATGTCTCTCGGTACAACGGTGTCGTCTTGAATTAGGGCTTGATCCACAATCATGTATGTTTAGAAAGTTGGAACTCTTGTGGTGCATCCTCAGCAAGCTCACGAAAGAGTTCATTCTATGCTACAGCTGTTACTGCTTGCGAGAAATTTCAGATGGGTCTACAGGTCTACCAAGATACGATGCGATTAAAACCAACGTGTCAAAAGGTGTACCACGCCACATATGCTATCCTGTTACAATACATCTTGAGGAAACATCAAAGAAACGCTTCTCCTTTGGAACTGGTTTACCCTAAACAACATTGTAGGAGTTATAGTGTTGACACTACAATACTCAGAACATCTTCTGTATATACGATGCTCCGATTCTAATAATGTGATTTGATAAAGGTCATCGGCCATGCATCTATTAAAATTATCATGACATCTTTTATTATAAGTACACGGAAATGTTTGTGAAGAGGGCTAGATCGGAAACACCGCGCATATAACAATTGTGTACTTTTTAAACAATTTAAATAACTCAACTATTTTTTGATAGTGTCGATGATATGAATGTTGCCAAGAGTATTGCCAAGAATAAATAGTGTTTCTATGCGTGAGGCGGATGTGACTGAGCCAATACCAAGCATTTAGGTGAATAATATGAGAAATACATATGTTCAAAATTACATCATGGCACCAGAAAGTAGAACTGATCACGAAAATGTAACATTCTCTTCAGTCTGGCAACCCTTATTAAGCCAGTCTTAGATCCACAAGATCAGGTTTCCGTTACTTCTTGCTTGTTTTTGTTAGATATTTATTTCTTTAATCCATCAACAGTAGAGCTGACAAATACAAAATTGGTTCAACTACTATGTGAATAATTGTATATTCTTACTGTAGCTTTGGACTCCGGTTGATCGAGTTCATGAAAATATGAATAGTGTTGCATCATTAGAAATAATGTGATTCATTCATTATGTTGTACCATTGTTCCAACATTTTTTCAATAATTACTTGGAGCACGGGTGACCCAGTCATCTAAGGCGCCGCGATTCGCTGTGCAGAGTTGCGTCCCTTGGGCACGCCAGAAACCTATGATTGTGGGTTCGAATCCCGGTTCGCTACGATTATGTTTCTAGGTTTGTCAGCACCATACCCGTGCTCGTGGGTTTCACCGAAGTGGTACACGTCTGAGACCTGCATCACCTCGGGCTTTTCTCTCACATTAAGCTGACACGCCGTGATATAACTTGAACACAGTTAAAAGCGGCGTTAAAACCAACTCACTCACTCACTCACTCAATAATAATTAAACTGATAGAATGATTAAGTATGCTTGTCGTAAGAGGAGACTAACGGGATCGGGTGGTCAGGCTTGCTGACTTGGTTGATGCATGTCATCGATCCCAATTGCGTAGATCGATGCTCATGTCAATCACTGGATTGTCTGGTCCAGATTATTTTCAGACCGCCGCCATATAACTCGAATATTGCTGAGTGCGGCGTTGAAACACAAACCAAAAAAAAAAAATTAAAATTGTTTAATGCTATTGCGAGGAAACTTACAAATGACATATGCTTGAATATAACCCATCGATAGTTCTCTTTACATGTTAGTTGCAGTTATTATGTTTAGAACAACACTGTGAATATTTTAAATCTTTTGTTTTTATCAAACAGTTTGAATGAATCGTGGCGTATTCGTCATCTTGTATCCGTTTCATATAATTGATCTCATAACAGCATTGTATTTATTATGTATGTGCAGTTTGGATATTTTATACTATTGAAAATAAAACATGTTTTATATTCATAAACGTTAAAGTTTCCTTCGGAGAATCAAAAGTCTAGATGCAGACATGGACGTCGAAAGATGAAGCCGTGCAAATATTAGCTAACTTCAGGCCTCTGTCTAAGTTTAACGAAGTGCCTTATAACAGCGTGTCACTGTCAACTCCCACCGCCTGCTCTGAAGCAGATATAAGATCAGATTCATGAAATATTGCATTTTGAATGTAGATCATTCTTCGTCAACAGAGCTTGACATTTGGAGTAATTTTCACTTTTTCCAATATATGTGTGTGTGTGATTTGTACTCCGAAAGACCATTCAACGTCTGGAGCAGGGAGGGCGGTAGGTCTTCTGTTGCAATCGCATTGTGGCATCTGCAGATAGTCAATGTGTCAGCAATTCACAGTTGGTCGCTTATCTTAGGAGCAAACCCAGAAAATACAAAGGGACGGTAATCTCATGGAATCACCCCAAGCGTTTAGATAAATCGTCCCTGAAAGCTGCAGTAGACAACTTGATGACTACATTTATCATCACAGTTGTGGGAGAGAAGGGAATCGGCATATTATCACGACTTTCCGAAGGGCAACAGGCGCCCTGAGCTGTCGTCGCATATTCAAATACGTATTACAACATTAGAACACCTTCTGTACATCTCTGTTGGTAAATTATCAAAAATTATAAGTAAGAAAGGATAAACTATTTGTTGCCCAGGTTGTAGTTCTTGTAAAATATATGTGTGCACCTTTTAGCAGTCTCAACTAATAACACGCATTTAAGGATATTCAAAGTAATGCAACAAGTGTGTAAGTTCTCCTCCCGAAGCACTATATTTAACACACCTCTTTCATCCTTAAATACAGTGTATTATCACTGGATCTCCCCTCAAGTAGTATTCGGCCCATGCTCTTTGAAGCCAGTCACCGTGAAACCCTTAGCGAAGACCAGACTTGTCTTCAGTGATAAACCTGTGTGATAAAAGTGTATTTGAATTCATGATATAGATTGATTTTCTTAAAATGCGGTGCGAACATTGTGAATGTTGAAGCTTAAACCTGACAAGAAGTCTCAGTTGGCTTTTTGTACGTACATGTGCCCCTTTTGATGGTGTTAGCTACTTTTAAAGGAATTCAGTGTTTTTTACCATATGTCATACAAAAGGTTCACAAATCACAGTCAGATAATATGAAACGTGGTTTTAAAAGGCATGACTCCCCATCCACCAAGCTTGCCATCGGTGCTAATATACTGCTCTGTACTTGAGTCTGGGATCTGGTTGACAGCAACCATATATCATTGTAAGTAGTTTCCATATCAAGTGTTTGATAGGCATTTAGACGTTGGAAGAACATGTAGACACGAAACATTTTTATTGATGAAAACTTCTTTATCGTTCCAGGGCTGTTTTAACCCTTTATCAGGTGAATACTGAATAAGTGTAAACATATCAGCTTGTATGTATCTCACCTCAAACTATTTAAATCTCATGTTTAACCTGGAGAATGAGTCGGGGAGGTTTGTTAGCCATGTAACGTCTTACAAACCATAAGTAAGTTATTTTTTTTAAAAAGTGTCATGTCTTCAACATTTTCACATATTCGCTGTATTACATTTATGTTGGTCATAATCTAATACATTTATTGAATCTAAAGCCCCTTTACTTAACGTTGAGTGCATCCATACATATTTAAGGATTGAATGGGCTTCATCTGCATGTATTATGTAACGAAGGCGTAAAATGAGTGTATTCTTGATTACACACACACACACATACACACGCACACGTGCGCGCGCGCACGCACATACACACACACTCTCTCTCTCTCTCTCTCTCTCTCACACACACACACACACACACAAATATGTATATTCAACCTTCTGAATACTCTTCAAATTTCATCATGATTATGCTACATACGCTATTTTAACAATAGTAAAATATGATACAGCAAACGATACATATCACTTAGTTTTCGATACGGCTTTCTGAATAGAAGACAGTACTTTTGTAAATCATAATTACATAATCCTATTGGACGTATGTGTAGTCTTACTATTATACACAGGACATTTTATCATGTTGCCGACTTATTCAAATACACATATACAGGTAGTAACTAGTTAATATGTGTGTCTTGCACATGTTCTGATAAACGATAACGAACAATGTATAGACAATAGGGATACAAGGGTTACGTTTGAAATTTCACATTGAACTTTCCACCAATAAATTAGCATTTTCGGTTTTGAAATACCGATGCACGGTACGTGCTTGAGAAGGTAGCAGAAAAGGTAGCAGAAAAATACAAAAACAATAAATTGCAAGGTACGTACTTCAACCACGCACCTGCTACAACAATCCAGTGTAACATAAATAGATCCTTGGATTCCTATCTGTTTATGTGCTTATCAACATCCATCTTTTAGTATTTGTAAAACACAGACAGCATGGGTACACAGGAGACGTTTCGGCTCGTATTTGTGGCACGTTACATGTGGAATACCACACAAGATTCGGTAAACGATGCGGTTTACCATCCTGAGCATTTCGATTGGCAAGGGTCAGTAGAAAACCGCTCAAATATATCATGTTTATCGCCATAACACTGGCAACGAGGAACCAGTCGGCGTGTGATGTACGTGATCGGCACTGGTAGGCTGCAGTGACGACTCCAAATGTGTAAGGGGAGATGGAATTATTGACCTTGGCTGTATATACTGGTTAGGCCTTCGTGCAGTGCATAGCATATTGTATTATCCTGGTTCTAGATACCAAGATAAACAGTTGTACGAAATACCTAATTCACCCCTGTATGCTACCCTGTAGTTATTAATGGTGACGTTATAGGCGTCGAAGTTGACGTAACGTGCAATGACGTCACAATAGATCTGACGTCACAGCATACGATACAATTGACTTAGTTTCGATACGTTTTTTTTCTTAATAGAAGACACTACGTACACTTCCTCTCTACCACTTATTGTAAATCACATTACATTGTTAGTTATCATTTAACAAAACATGTATTAATACACATATTAACTAGTTACTACCTGTAAGGCTTAATAAGCTGGCAACATGATACAATGTCCTGTGTGTAATAGTAAGAACATATATACGTTCCTTTCTTCACTTTTTATCCAGAATTAGCGAGTGAGTTTGAGCCATGTACTGTTATGTTCCTGTAGTGAGGATGTACACAGGTTGTCAAACACACGGTCACAGCTATGATGTAGAAGTCAGGTTGCATACTCGGGGCAAGTCTAGGATTCAAACCCGCAGTCAGCGGATCCTGACGAGGCTGAGTGACAAAACTCTGCACAGCGTCTACGACTATCGGCCACCTGTGCCCCGTTTACAAATTGATCGATCGACAAAAACAGTGTTATGGTGCAACTTTTTAAATACGCAAAATTGAATATATTAAAACTAGTTATCACATGGTATTTTTAAAGTATTTGTTTTTTTGTTTTTTTCAACAATGATCGCATATTAAAACAAATGCACCCAATATATTTCGTTTGGGGTCGACAGCTCAGTTCTCCCACACGTGCCCCTAGACTAACATCTAGTCTCTGAAATGAACACAACGTACAGAAAAAAACAGTTGTTCAATTATTTTAATAAAAATATAATAAAAGGGAACCAAGTGACTCTCTTCATTTTCCTGATACTGCATTAATCTAGACTTGCCAAACATTATAGACTTGCATGAGCTGTATTTGATTATATATTTGTATTAGAGTCTGTAAGACAGACTAACGTACCACTTCAGCCGCACGATGCGACCATTGCGATAGATAATACGAGTGCCGAGCCACTAATAACAGAACATCAGTCGATATATCCTTTTGCTCTATCCCTGTATTGTCTCCGTCTTGGCAATACTCAGTATCATATTACCTGGATGCCAATCTCACTTACCCTCTGGATCTGACCAATGGACATCAGTATAACTCACGTGCATGGCTGTCCAAATGGTCAGCACTTTCCATCCTCGTTGGTGTGTGGAGGCACACGGCAGGCCATTACCGGTTGGTGTTAACCAAGTTACCGCTGTCTGAACGCAGATTAGGTGGTGAGTCTACGCTAGGGTTACTTAACACTTGATATGCAGATTGCCTATACAAAATTGGAAATCTGCCGTATTAATTCTAGTAAAGAGCACGGGAGGATTTCTTATGATAGGTTTAGCAATACCATTATAGCGAAAATAACCGACATAGCAGCCATTTAAGGGTTCGGTTTCACGGGATGACATTCCGTGTAATGTTTTGATAAAAAAAGGTTTATTAAAGAAAAAAACATATTAGATATTTTACGGTAAAATATAGAATACCTCAGACAAAAGAGAAAAGAATACATGTGTACATATTGTACTCTATGGTTTCGGGACTTCATATTATTCTCCTAATATTGACCAAATACTATACATCACAGAGTCTTTATGTGAACCATTCTTTGGATAATAAATAACCTTCCAGTCCAATAGGCACCACTGGCCATAACACGGTCAGTATATTATATGGAGTCCGGATTCAATTACCTTGACATCACGTCGTGAACAACCACCACATATAATTACATCGGACTATTCCCACCATGTCCCGCTCTGTACACGCATGCATGCACCGGTGAAGATACACAGACATAATTATTCGGGTCATGTATTTTTGTATCACCTCACTTCAGGGAAATATATTTTTTTATTCCCACAGTTGGAACTTCGACTGAAATAATCTTCGTTTGAAACTACCTTGGTTTTTATAATCGCAATGATGCCTTTGACAATTTTCGGTACATCCAAAGTTACAGTTGTGATTTTAACCGTACCTGCGCACCCTTGCAACTTTTGCGTCATCGTACGGCGCGGACCCTGGATGATGTTTTCAACCATTAGTTGTTTACTGACTCGATACAGCTGTTTTACTGCTGACTTCTGGCTTTTTTTATTTGACATGAGTACTCACTCAGAGGGGATTCCCATGCGCAACTTGTCCATGCCATTTCCAATGCAAAGGTTATTGCCATAGGGAAACAAACTCATAAAATGTCAGCGCATATAATGTTGTCAATACAAAGGATTACATTTCCGTTTCGTCACACACTTGTCCATTCTTCTCTCTCTTCCTCTCTCCCTCTCTCTCTCTCTCTATCACTCTCTCTCTCTCTCTGCATTTCACACCGCAATAAACATTTCTTCTCGCCCACTTTCAGACCTTTTAAATCTTCACCATAAACTCACTCTTATAACCAATATCTATCTATTACATTCCCCCCAATATGTCCCTCTCCCCTGTTTTCAAACCTTTGCCCTATTTCCCTCTTCCCCCACCCCTGCCACCACACTCGCATATAGCGCACATATCTCTCCCTCCCCATCTCTCATATATGATCACCCCTCGGCCTCTCTGTCTCTCACAGAGACACAAGACTCGGAATATACATATAACGCTAAGCTACCGACCACACACAGTATCTCTGAGCCCCCACGAGAGGTGAACGCATCTAACGAGTGAGAGCGCTCCTGATGTACTAGAGTCAGAAAAGCCATTTTGACAACTGGAAACTTAGTTTACGTATCGTATTAGATTTCAATTTTCTGACTGATGTATTTGTTAGTTTTATGACACAACAATACAGAGAATACACACGGGACCGAAAATTCATAAGCTTCCTTCACTTTGTCAGACATTCGTCGAGGTTTAGAACTATCACGATGTTAGAAGAGATTTGCCTTGTGATATTTTAGTTATAAATGCCAACAAGCTGATTGATCATACACAAATGGAATTGGCATCACAGGTTTTATCACAGCACGACATCGATTTTGATTTCTCTCAACCCTTGCCCATTAATCATGTCATATATCATAAGCTTACCACATTTATGAATGTTTCTAGACGCATAAGAAAATAAATTGCTGGGATTGCATCTACTTTTTACCAAATGTATATGCTTATGTCCGAGATTGGTTGGCGTTGTGTTGCTTATTATGGTCTCATGATCATTGTCCGTTCTGATGTTAAAAGGAGGTTTGGGGCTATTATTATTTTTATGAGTGTTTTTAAAAATGTTAACATTGGCAGGTTTACAATATGTATAGACTTGTTGGGTCCGTCTCCTCTAAATTAACGGAACTATTTGTTTCTTTCGAAGATCCGTCGAAATAGGTAATAGCACATGCTGGCATGTCGAATGCTGTCCTAGATGATGTTATATACACAAAGAGTGATAAATAAATTGACTTACTTTACAAAGTCTTATCGCTAGGAAATACTCAGAAATGGGGCAAGTTGTTAGAATAGCTCTCCCGGGAAGGTGTCATTAATCTTGACATAGCTTGTTTAACAAAGGTCGACAGGATGCCATTTTAGAATTGCACGCTACAATTCCTATTGAGATTTGGACTAGTGGATAGTGGTTGTCCTTGGGTCTTGGGATAGACCTTTCCGACCCTCACTTCCAAGATCATCATTTTGAATTAGCAACAGAACAAACACTCCTGATACCAAATGTCTCTCATATTATGTAACAGTGTCCCGCCGTGATATTGCTGGAATATTGCTAAAGCGGCGTAAAACCATATTCACCAACTATAACAGTGTAAACTTATGATCCCATATGAGTGAAACCAGATCGAAGTCCTGCATAGTAAACTCCGAGCTAACCGACCCGAAAGATAACACATAATGTCATGACCCGAAGATGATTGAATTTATTTAAGTGTAATCTTTATAAACGGAGAAAACTCACTTGTACATGTACGAAGTGTGTGTTCGGAGCTGGGTTATCCGCAGTCGACATATGTTTTGAAATTTGACCTTCAACTCCCTCTGAAGGTCATTAGTCTTCTTGGTGGCATCTGTCTGGTGAGAATGTATGGTTATCTTGGGGGTTCAATCTTGAAACAGGTATCTAAACGTCTGTGCTTATATATTTACTTCAAGGCAAGAAAATTAAAGGCACTCTACTGCACTATGATGACCGAAAAAAAACAATTACCTCGGAATGTCTATGTATTTGTATTGAATACATACCTGGTTTATAATGCTGATGAATACTGCATAAACGAATCCGGATTTGAAGTAAAATATAGGTTGTTATCTTTAATACTTTGACATTTCGGACTATTTTTTTAAACCCACAATACTGCTTTTACATCTAACATACTACTAACCAGATAGGTTAGAAGTGACGATTCCATTGTGACTTTCTTCAACTACCATGTATATCACATCATCATCTTCTCAAGTTGACTACAGTAAACTACGGTTATAACGAACTCAAAGGGACTACTAATTTTAGTTCGTTATAACCGTAGTTCGTTATAAGTACATATACAGCATGACTACAGCAAGCAGTCGGGACCAAAAAGTAAATTCGTTATATCCGTCAGTTCGTTATAAGCGTGTTCGTTATAACCGTAGTTTACTGTATATTCAATTATTCAAAAGGTCTGCGAGTACATGAAAAAAGTAGTCAATTTGTCAGATAATCTGTCAATTTGGTATATCTTCAAACCTGAAACTACATATGAATTTATACACTGAAAACATTGTATACATATAGATATATATTTGATGATATCAAATGAGACCACGCCAGCGTTATTTCCATGTCACACTCAAGAGTCGTATACTTAGCTCATTAAACCCGTCAATTGTTCATTCGCCTACATAATGAAATTAGCCCATGTTCGTATTCACCGACATCGCATACAAGCATCCATCACCACTTAACACCACACAGTCTGCTCCTACAGTTAACCTTCAGGACCTAGCAGTAGGACTTTCTGTCAGTTCACAGGCTATCTTGGTCTCAATCTGGTGATGAAGCTTTCTGCTGAGCCCTTCATCACAAGGGCACCCACACCCCTAGCTTCAGAGACATAAAGGTACACTGTTTACCCATGACCGTAAATCCGGCAGAGTTGTTATGTGTTTACGTCCCAATCTGGTTGTTGACGGTTGATTCGGACGTTGTAATTCTATTGATTTCTTACTATCATATTTGATGTGGCGCGTTCTTCCCACATTAATGGTGGTTTTATGAAACGCCGTAAAGCAATTTCCTTGCAAGTAAAGATTTACGGAGGTACTTCTTCTTTGTTATAATAGCATATTGATGAAAGGATACATGTTCTAATTTCCATAACCTCCAGCATGAGCGACTCCTGTAGGCAGTGATATATACGACCCTAGGCTTATCGTGTAGTTCAAGGTTTACGGGGAAGTGACTCGGGAATATTCTGGTATGTTTTGAGATAGCGACATACCGCAAAACGCACGACTATGAAATGTCCTGTCTAAATTACACTTGTATCAGTGTGTGCTTGAATGACATCTCAAATAATTTGATTATCGAATATTGAACACTAAAATTGTTAAGTATCGAAAACAGACCGGGTTATGGTTCCACAACAGACGCGATTAGAATCGGGGTACTAGTATTTACCAAAAGAGGTCAAGAAACGATATCATTTATCATAGTTAGAAATGACGTACGTGGTCATATTCTCAATGTTAACACAGCAATGGTTTTGGAGCCATTATAAGGTTCCATGCATTGGTTGGTTTATTAAAATGTTATCTACCAATGGGTTTGTAAAATGATTGTCATTAACACGTTATGATTTTATTCGCATACCCTTCGCCTCAGTTGACTAGTACATTGCATTGGTGAAACTACAAATCTAGCAAACAGTCGTAAATAGATAACAAACAAGTCTTGTCTATATATACTTAGTGCGGGCGATGAACTTTATTCATATAGTAATCATGTCAGCATGAACACAATACACAATCATGTAAGCTATGATACATGTTATCACCGTGTTCTGACTAGTACTATAACATCCAGATTAATTCATCCATATACAATTCTTGATAATAACTATTTTAAGAGTGACTGCTGATGTTAAACAATAGAACCGTTTTGTCTTTCATACACAATCTGATAAAGTAAGAACACTCAGACGATACCCGATACATCAGCGAAGTATCTAACTGCCGAACGAAATATAACTGTGAGAATAATATCTACTGAATGAAATATAACCATCATTAACGCTGTGAGCATATTGTGAAATGGTACTCAGCTACGAAATCTAAACACACAAGTATATATGAGAAGTCAGTAATTATTACCGTCATTCGATACCATGGCTGTTCATTCGTTTCACAGTCGTTTCATCAGCTGTGTCAATTGAGTGAGTGAGTGAGTATGGTTTTACGCCGCGTTTAGCAATATTCCAGCAATATCACGGCGGGGGACACCGGAAATTGGCTTCACACATTGTACCCATGTTGGGAATCGAACCCGGGTCTTCGGCGTGACGAGCGAACGCTTTAACCACTAGGTTACCCGGCCGCCCTCTGTGTCAATTGAAATCTGCACATATGACTATATCCAACGTGTACAAGTCCTGCATTAATAACTATTCGTTTCAATTTTTACAATGTTGATGCTTTGAATATCTGAAAAAATATCTAAAAGTATTTCTTTAGTCAAATCAAACATAAACCCTGATCACATTTTGATCTGATTCGTGGCACAGTCACAATAGCAAAATACAAGGTTGTAATTACTCAGAGACATTGTTAACTTTCATATTTTTAACTATCGCCTTACAGAATAGGTCTAGTGATCCTTTTATGTTTCCGTAGGATCTTGTTCTTTTCGTGAATGTGTATGGAAGACGGATAAAGTAAATCACATTCCTTTCCTCGAAATTTGCGTTCGTATTCAGTCCACACGTACGCCTAATTGTTAGTCTTCTCTAAAGCAAATTATCAACCAGAAATTTGTTTGGCTGAGTAGGTTTCACATTGTTAAAAAGCGACTCTCAGAGCGACAATTTCGCCTTGCGAACAGTTTCAGAAATAACCATCAATGTTGTATAACTTCGTATTCAGTATGTCCGGAAGTAGGCCGTGTGGTGCTGCTTGGATGTCGATGTCACCCAGATGCAAGAAATGTCAACAACACACTTGTTATTGTTACGGTCATGAGGGACTACAATAATCTGCTTTACGAAGCCTTATTAGCGTTCTAAACCATGCCATACAGAATTGCATCAGGGTTTATTAGTGTAGAGGAGGTTTGCTACTGCTACCATACTTAACAATGTGTTACGCAGTCTAACCTTATCCACCTTAGACAAGTAAATGAAAACACGGATCCGACGTTGACAGGCCTGATAATGGATATGACAAGTTTGGATATGGTGAAATATGCTGCCAATTCCAGTCTATATAAATCGACAACGAACTATTATGTTGTAATTAAGCTTGTCCGTTTAAGACGTTTTACGATCAATCAAAATTATATTTGTTTGTATCCACCCAGATCAAGGATACAATGTCAGTTTAATGACCTTGAATTGTACGTAGATTATAAATACGAGATGTGCATAAAAAGAAACATGCACAATTTGTTAGGTTCCAAAGTCTTGCCCAACATATGTGATGCAGCTTCTGAACTTTTATGAAACAGCTATGTGAAGAAATACATATACAGCCGTATAGCAGGAACCATATATCGTGATAAGCCATGATACTATAGAGGAAGAAACATCCAAATAATCACAAGCAATGTCCGCCAAAAGTAGAGTCCGATTCATTAGTATGCGCTTGTGAACCACGATCAACAAGCGATGACACCAGGTGCTCGCGAAAAGGTGAGCGCACCCGCAGTCAACACACGCAAAAGTAAGCCAAACGCTGAGCAAACAGGTGAACACATGTACCCTAAAAAAACAGGGAACAGCACACGCCCCCCCCCCCCCCCCCCCCCCCCCCCCCACACACACACACACACACATGTAAGCCCATTTGGTCTATAACCATATTATCGAACCATGATAAAAATGTTCAATTATCTAACTGTAATCGTGATGCGATGGTTTGTTTTTGTCAACCTTTGTGTAAGATCACGTACAATCTTTTCAGAACTGCCGACATCGTCTAAATGATTTTTCCATGGCAACTGTCCCCCTTGGCATCCCCCATCTGGCTAATCACATCTAATAAGAATATCTTTGGAAATCAATTGACCAATAAAAGGTCATTTCTGAATAATCTGCTTCGATTCCCCACAAAACAAACACTGCGTTTGGCTCCGAGACACAGAGATTCTGCGATACTGATTTAGTATCTACATAAGGAAGACTGTTGCCAGGTGCAATATAAGACCCTGGTGTTTTGACATGTAAACAGACAGGCTCTAGATGAATGACGGTACCGCAGGGTTGCGTCAACTGCAGCCTTAAGCTACAGGATCAGAGCTGATGCATCATTGTCTGTGTTCAGTATTGCAAATAGCGAGCTCGCATATCTTTGATGGTTACAATGCTGTGAATACAATGCACATTTCACTTCTTCGCCAGTTCCTGTCCCCTGAGCACAATGCGTCGAATAACCTAATTGATGTTCATAACAATATTCAGAATACCAATTTCATCTTATCTTAAGGCGAACAAGTCGGAGGGTAATGCGATGAGAACCCTTTCTGTTGCCATCTATTATGCTGGGAATCTAAAAGGATGTTTTGATATGTTGGCTACAAGCTAGAGGGTTTTGTTTGTCTTCCTGACTTCCGTTGGTTTTACAAAGTTTCTTTCATAATGTGCAAGTATTGTGTCGACCTCTGGAATTTTCCTGAACACCTCCTTTAATAACCCTGACACATAACTACATGTATCTTCTTGTAATAATCTGGTTCAAGGTATGTTCTTTGAGCGTAGCCCTTTGATTGGTGTCACAAGGATGACATTTTCAAACACATATAATGCTTGTAACTTAGTAGTATGTCGCTTAATCTATGTCACACTCGTGCACAATGTTCAGTGTATGCAAATCAGTAGCGAATTCTGTTGAGTACTGTTTGGTTCATATATTCACCGCAGAACATGATATGATTGCCATGCCAAAGATACTTTCGTGTACTTAAATCTATATTCAGGTCAACAATTGAGATACCTTTGGCTGTGTTCGTTACCGGTGCCAGCGGCGGGGTATGGTACCCTCACCTTTCTCGAAAGCGTGGTATCATCACTATTTGAAAGTGATAATTCATAAACACATACTCGTGATGTTGTCAATATCCTACAGTAGACTCTGCTTTAATCAGAAATGTCTTATGATTATGGAAGGGCGGTCGGGTAGCCTTGTGGTTAACGCGTTCGCTCGTCACGCCGAAGACCCGGGTTCGATTCCCGACATGGGTACAATGTGTGAAGCCCATTTCTTATGTCCCCCGCCGTGATATTGCTGGAATATTGCTAAACGCTGCGTAAAACCGTACTCACTCACTATGATTATGGAACGAGTTTTGTGGCTTTTATTTATTCAATTGTCATGTCTCTCAAAATGGAAACCATCGTATATTGTTCCGGAATTATTACACATTAAATCTATTCAGAGGCAAGGTTATCAAAATGCAATACTTTGATATAATATTTAATATAATTGAATGATACTTATTTAATAATCATTTCTTATATTTTCGTTATCATTTATATATATTTGAGCATGATGTTTTTACATCTGTCTTAAATTGCTGTAATACTTTGCATTTCGTTGAAAGCAAATCCGTATGCAGTTAAACGGTTTCAGGCAATATCATTCACACAGTCAAAATTTAAACGAGTGTTATCTGGAGTGACAACACAATCTGATAGAAGGTGTTGTATACATGTAGGTGGGCGTGTCGTCGGAACATACTGACGGCCTTAACGTCCAATAAATGGAAATGCTAACTGATGTAGCCATCTAAGGAACTCCTTTCCAATGCAAACAAGGATGAAGAATGGAAACACGTAATAATTCCTTTCCCAGACGTACATTACCTCCTGATAAAGGTGCGTCCGTGCTCCTGTGTCCGTTTACATAATTATTAATAGCTCTAGACACGGGCCTGGTGGTATTCAATGTTGGACACATTGTGTTGGCATTTTACACAACCTGTAACTCTCATTATCTTCAGCCACTATGTGTCGAACTTATATCTTCTCACATGATTCACACTAACAGGGATTTCTGGAAAATAATTAGTTTGACCTCGGTCGCTGTTGTTTTAAATCTGAAGTCCACCCTTTTAGATAAAGGGCCATCAGTGTCGCTCCTGTCATGTTTGTACATGTTTTTTTCTTACGGGTGTTTATCATCCATCTGCACTTTGTCCAATACTGTAGTAGAAATAAAAAGAGATTGAACTTGTTATGCATTTTTGAAGAGTGTACAGAGATGTGTAAACACGAATTGTGCATATGTTGTGAGTGAAGATGGTGTGGTTTTGTTTTTTGTTGTTGTGTTTGGTTTGGGCGTGAAGGGGAGGGGTGATATGTTTATACGATATTCCTTACAACCATTTACATAATGGCCAAATATTTGAGGATCAAAACTTCGAGCTATTCTATTGCAATGTAAATTATAAGAATGATACAATCCAATACGATTCCTATTTCACGGCTATCGTCATCTACCTGCTGAGTCTGTATTACGGCATTCCAGCAGGTTATTTTTTCTGGTCCTCTTCAAATTCCCAGCTACCCAATTACTGCAGTGTCTAACTGTATATCTTGATTAAGTGCTTCCTCTCAACTCTGTAAGGAGCTCTACTCACTCCCCTCTCTGAAATTCCACCGTAACGGTAAAGATGAAAGATCTATCGGTAAATGTTGCAGGGTGAAACTCGGGCTGGTGGTTCCATCTGTTCATATTCAAAGCACGGAATATGAGAAGGATGGAACTTAGCAGGAGGCAAAGTCAAAGGATCCCTTGTTGTGGCTTGTAGCCGGGTCAGGTATTTGGAAAAGCCTCAACGAATCAATAACGACGAAATTCAATAGTTCAAATCCTGTAAACTGATGAGAATGTGCGTCCGTGTGTCGTATATTTTTTTTAGGATATTGTTTCCAGGAATTGCAAATATTGCGAGCGTGTTTCCCATTCTACAGCGAAACAGCATATTTGCACATCGCTTGTATCAACACGTGTTCATTTCTTAAGCAAGTACTCTTTCGCCTAAGATATCATATAAAATATCTACTGATAGTCACATATGCATCCAATACAGTTTTAATAATTCAGTGTAGTGTTCCCTGAACCATGGCTGTCAAGCAATGTAAAGGTTTTCAATGCATTCTTGTCGAGCCCAATAAGACATCTTATGCTCGAAAGGTTCACTTTAACCCTCACATGCTCTTTCATTGTTAGAATGCCAGACAAATAACCATGTCAGCAGATCTACCAACGCTGTTGCTCTCGCTTCTGTTCTAAAAACTTCCAGAGTGATAAAGGTTTCACGGTGTGTTTGATCACGAGTAGAAGTGCCTCCCTTTCCATGCCAAATCTGGAGAATCTGCTAAATCCATACTTTACAAAAATCGAATTATCATCCTTGCAAGATGCAGATTGCATTTCATTACTTAGTGTAGACATGGATAGTTTGTATCATGTCGTCTGTTTTAACGTAACACACATTTGGAAGCTAATATTTGTGTTCGTCAATGACGTAACAAATAAATATAAAACGTCAACGCCAGCGAATAACCAGTCTCGATTACATCTGAAACCGGACAATGAAGTAATTGACGCGAAAATCTATTGACACGTTAGCGCATTTACTAGTGTTGTTGAAACGAAAACCGATTTGTTAAGTTTCAATGACGTCAGCTGTTTATAAATGCAGGGTTAGATACGTTGGAAAGCCTTGGAATGAAGGTTTTTATGTGAGTAAGTGAGTGAGTGAATGTGTGAGTGAGTGTGTGTGTGTGTGGTTTGGGTGGATAGATTCATGGGCGGTGTGTAACGCCGCTTTTAAGATTATTTCAGTTATATCACTTCTTGTTAAGTTTCTATGTAGAAAGAAAGCCGAAATGATGATGATATACCACCTTGGTAAAACACCCGAGCACGGGTATGGTGCTGACAAACCAAGAACCATAATCATGTCGGGCAGGGATTCAAACCTACAATCGGGCGGTCGGGTAGCCTAGTGGTTAAAGCGTTCACTCGTCACGCTGAAGACCCGGGTTCGAATCCCGACATGGGTACAATGTGTGAAGCCCATTTCTGGTGTCCCCAGCCGAGATATTGCTGAAATATTGCTAAAAGCGACGTAAAACCAAACTCACTCACTCACTCACTCAAACCTACAATCACATGTTTCTGGCATGCCAAAGGGACGGAGGTCTGCACAACGAACTGCGGTGCCCCTGTTTTTACAGCGACTCAATGGCGGGACACTCGTTTGATATAATCTGCTGATTTCTTGGACCTGACAACCGACTGGTTTATGACTTGACTATATCAGTCCCCTCCACCCCTATTTCTCCCCTTTGTAAAAGAAACACCAGAGGGACTTGCGTTTCATAGGATGATATGTTATATATAAGATAAGGTGTCTAAACGGTATTTTCTATCCAAACGCAATGGCATTAGTCCAAGCTTTTCGGTTAATTGGCGTGCTTGATTTAAATTTGTATCAACAATATCTGCGTTTGGCGTCTAATCATGTGATCATACGATATGACATCCTTGTGCATCCTTGAATCCAAAAACATCCTTGAATCCAGCATCAGTCTCCCAGCGAACTGTGTTGAACGCGGTATTCAAAGAAGTCCATAGACAGTCAGGCACCATTATACACAGTTAACCATTCAGGTATATTACCTCTTGAACATCAACATGTCTTCAGTTTATAAACTTTAGTCTTATCTTTCTGAGATTATAAAAGCGTTTAAACTCTTAATCTTGTCTACCATGTGATTTGCCCACAATTATTATGACACCGAACACCGCGAAATCTACATACATATGCATTCCTGATTTTCTAAGTGTAAATATATCTTTACAGAGACGTTCAACGAGTGAACGATTAACCGTTTCTTTCAAAGTAATGATTGATGGGCATACAGCTTACATCAAGACTACACTAGATAAAGGCTTTAGGTATATATGTTATATATACGTCTTCTCTTGGTGAAATTGGACTGTCTTCTTCCTGCTTATGCCAGAGCCAGCCACGAACAGTTGAATATCGAAGACGTGTACATTAACTGCCACTTTAACCATAAAATGTCAGATGGTTACGCAATCTGACCTTGATAACACGCTTACATGCTGACGTCAAGGTAGCGATGCATGTAAAAGATACAACAGGAATGTTACCTGTTTTTTTAGTGTACTTTAAACTCATTTAATATACCTCGTTCGGGCCTTAATGCTTTTTCTAGGCCTTCCAGAAAGCTTCATCACCATGCGGGCGTTCGGTATGTTGTGGCTGTACAATGGATGTTGAACCCATTTTGTACACATTAACGTTGTATAATGCTTGACGTTCGCTATGTTCTTACAAGGATATATTTTCACACTTACCACACAGGTATTATGGAGGTGGCAGAATGAGACACACTGAGGGAGACATATCATTTGCATGTATTCTCAAAGGAAGCAGTATTCTTGTGTAATCATGTTGATTTTACTTATTGTGTCTTAATTGTTGTGTTTTTGGAGATTTTAAGTTCTTGATAGTTGAATATTATATGAATATATGAATACGTCTTAAACACGGTTGGTCACTTCTATAAACAGTCACGTCTTAAACACGGTTGGTCACTTCTATAAACAGTCACGTCTCAAACACGGTTGGTCACTGCTATAAACAGTCACTGTCTTAAACGCGGTTCGTCACTGCTATATACACGAACACTCACTGCCTTTAACACGGTTTGTCACTACCTTCAACACGAATATGATACGCTCACATTTTTGCGAACGCTTAGTAGCATCACAATGCGATAGGGATGCTTATGGTGAATCGTACAGTGCTTTTAGTAGATGTTATTCTTATGAATATGGAAATGGTTTTGTCACTTTTATAGTGAGTGAGTGAGTTGGGTTTAACGCCGCTTTTAACAGTGTTCCAGTTATATCACGGCGTGTCAACTTAATGTGGGAGGAAAGCCCGAAGTGATGCAGGTCTCAGACGTTTACCACTTCGGGGAAACCCACGAGCACGAGTATGTTGCTGACAAACCTAGAAACATAATCGGGGCGAACCGGGATTCGAACCCACAATTATAGATTTCTTGCGTGCCCAAGGGACGCAACCCTGCACAGCGAATCGCGGCGCCTTAGACCACTGGGCCACCCGTGACCCCCACTTTTGTAATAAAATAGGGATTGTATAACTGTATGTTATATAAATTAAACTGTGATAAAAATTATTTTTTGCTCATATATCATGAATAACGGAAAGGATTGTGTCGCCTTTATTTTCAAAGTTTATTCTAAGAAAACTTTTTAATTTTTAATTTCGATGAGGCATTACTGGTGATATTCCCTTGTGTTTCTTATCAGGCTACGGGAGGTTAGACAAATCCCTCTCAAGAATAAACATCTCGAGGCATAAAGCTGTATCTATTGCGCCTGTCATTATCCGAGCACCGAGTCTCTTAGTGCTTCGCCATTAATACCTCGTCTCCTTTGTGTTTCGATGCGTATACATTTACAGATGGTGTACATCACGTGGAAAACGTTTTTAAACAGTTGGTAGAAAGTATCGCTTTTGCAACTTTTACGGTTTAAGAATCTATTTATGGTAACGAAAGATAACCCTCTCCTCTCTATATGAAATAGGTGGTGAGTAATGAATGATAAGCTATTAGTATAAAACATCAACTCATTAATGATAAAACCTGCTCTATCATTGTTTGCATCTACCGCAATGTCATACAATTTACATATTATAATTGTTGTACCCTGTTTCATCATCACACACATACACTGTCTACAAAATGAATGCAGTCAATTCGACGGTAATTAAGTGCTTGAACTATTAAAGTCGGGGAACACAGCAGCGTCCTGCCACCTCCCATGTGCTTGATGAGTTTAGACACAAGGTTTATCAAGGTCTCCATTTTAATTATACTTTTATCTGCAACAGACCAATGCATATTTTCCAACGTGTATCTGGCTTCGAAATGTTATCTTAACTGTCTGTCTGTGGCTGTGATGTTTCCCAGGCAACATCGTTATGCAGTCCGCATCATCAGTGATGCTGCGTTATGTGCATGACAGGTTAATATTCTCACCAGAGTTTCATTTAACGTACATCTAATTGATTATGCAGACCATCTGATGTTGTTTTATAAGATTCGTACATTGCGGGCTATTCTCAACAGAGTTGCAGTTAACGTACATATAATTGATTATGCAGACCATCTGATGTTGTTTTATAAGATTCGTACATTGCGGGCTATTCTCAACAGAGTTGCAGTTAACGTACATCTAATTGATTATGCAGACCATCTGATGTTGTTTTATAAGATTCGTACATTGCGGGCTATTCTCAACAGAGTTGCAGTTAACGTACATCTAATTGATTATGCAGACCATCTGATGTTGTTTTATAAGATTCGTACATTGCGGGCTATTCTCAACAGAGTTGCAGTTAACGTACATCTAATTGATTATGCAGACCATCTGATGTTGTTTTATAAGATTCGTACATTGCGGGCTATTCTCAACAGAGTTGCAGTTAACGTACATCTAATTGATTATGCAGACCATCTGATGTTGTTTTATAAGATTCGTACATTGCGGGCTATTCTCAACAGAGTTGCAGTTAACGTACATCTAATTGATTATGCAGACCATCTGATGTTGTTTTATAAGATTCGTACATTGCGGGCTATTCTCAACAGAGTTGCAGTTAACGTACATCTAATTGATTATGCAGACCATCTGATGTTGTTTTATAAGATTCGTACATTGCGGGCTATTCTCAACAGAGTTGCAGTTAACGTACATCTAATTGATTATGCAGACCATCTGATGTTGTTTTATAAGATTCGTACATTGCGGGCTATTCTCAACAGAGTTGCAGTTAACGTACATCTAATTGATTATGCAGACCATCTGATGTTGTTTTATAAGATTCGTACATTGCGGGCTATTCTCAACAGAGTTGCAGTTAACGTACATCTAATTGATTATGCAGACCATCTGATGTTGTTTTATAAGATTCGTACATTGCGGGCTATTCTCAACAGAGTTGCAGTTAACGTACATCTAATTGATTATGCAGACCATCTGATGTTGTTTTATAAGATTCGTACATTGCGGGCTATTCTCAACAGAGTTGCAGTTAACGTACATCTAATTGATTATGCAGACCATCTGATGTTGTTTTATAAGATTCGTACATTGCGGGCTATTCTCAACAGAGTTGCAGTTAACGTACATCTAATTGATTATGCAGACCATCTGATGTTGTTTTATAAGATTCGTACATTGCGGGCTATTCTCAACAGAGTTGCAGTTAACGTACATCTAATTGATTATGCAGACCATCTGATGTTGTTTTATAAGATTCGTACATTGCGGGCTATTCTCAACAGAGTTGCAGTTAACGTACATCTAATTGATTATGCAGACCATCTGATGTTGTTTTATAAGATTCGTACATTGCGGGCTATTCTCAACAGAGTTGCAGTTAACGTACATCTAATTGATTATGCAGACCATCTGATGTTGTTTTATAAGATTCGTACATTGCGGGCTATTCTCAACAGAGTTGCAGTTAACGTACATCTAATTGATTATGCAGACCATCTGATGTTGTTTTATAAGATTCGTACATTGCGGGCTATTCTCAACAGAGTTGCAGTTAACGTACATCTAATTGATTATGCAGACCATCTGATGTTGTTTTATAAGATTCGTACATTGCGGGCTATTCTCAACAGAGTTGCAGTTAACGTACATCTAATTGATTATGCAGACCATCTGATGTTGTTTTATAAGATTCGTACATTGCGGGCTATTCTCAACAGAGTTGCAGTTAACGTACATCTAATTGATTATGCAGACCATCTGATGTTGTTTTATAAGATTCGTACATTGCGGGCTATTCTCAACAGAGTTGCAGTTAACGTACATCTAATTGATTATGCAGACCATCTGATGTTGTTTTATAAGATTCGTACATTGCGGGCTATTCTCAACAGAGTTGCAGTTAACGTACATCTAATTGATTATGCAGACCATCTGATGTTGTTTTATAAGATTCGTACATTGCGGGCTATTCTCAACAGAGTTGCAGTTAACGTACATCTAATTGATTATGCAGACCATCTGATGTTGTTTTATAAGATTCGTACATTGCGGGCTATTCTCAACAGAGTTGCAGTTAACGTACATCTAATTGATTATGAAGTAACACGAAGTAACCCTGAATACCCGAGTTAGAACAGGTACCCAACAATCAACATTGAACATAGGTTGACTGATATCTTGTATGTTAACAACTGTTGATGTTCAGTGCGTTGTAAATGTCGTGTCGAAGAAATGACTCCATCTCAAGAACAACCTCCCTATGTTCCCAGATACAGCAAACAATAATATATTTTGAACTGTAAAGATAGTATTTCGCACTGCTATTCTTGTATGATACTCGGTGGTGTTTCATCCTGTGGGCGTGCCAGAAAGTTATGATCGTGGGTTCGAATCCCGGTTCGCCCTGGTTGTTTTCAGGTTTTCAACACCATACGCTAATCCGTAGGTTTTACCAAAGTGGTGAAACGTTTTACTAAACGTTCCTCTCACAGCACGACGACATGCATTTAATAAAACCTGACATGCGGTTCAAACGAGGGTTAAACCTCACTCACTCACTCACTCACTCACTCACTCACTCACTCACTCACTCACTCACTCACTCACTCACTCACTCACTGTTAAAAGACGTGCTCGTGGCCAAAACAACATACTTTGGATTTGATGTATTGATAAACGATGTACTTACTGATACCCAGATAACACATGCTCATCCGCTGTTTAGTTAGCCAACGATAATTACCAGTTCCAAAATAGGATGAGCTCATTTGACAATAAAAGATTAGTTTTTCTTTTGGCGCTCACTATCAATCAGTATACTGTATACAAGTCCCCGAAACGACGTCTTCTGAGATATCTGACAATAAGGAAGAATTGCGGTCACATATATGATTGTATTCCAGCTATTTATCCAGACTTTGATGTAGAAACATGTAACGGTCCAATTTGTATTACCTACTCATCGCATAGCTGAATATCCAATGTCGAGAAAACAAGCTTATGACATCCGTTGCTAAGATACTTGATCGAGGAATTAAGTTCTGGAATTAACCATAACCAACGAATGTGACGTCATAGTTACCACTGTAGAAACTATTTAGTAAACGTCATTGAATACGTATGTCGATTGCCAATTAATGTTCACAATGTTGTCGTCTCTGTGGCGGGGGCACGACAGTCCCAAGTCCTCTGAGGCGCCGCAGTTCAGTGTGAAGAGTTGCGTCTCTTAGGCACGCCATAAACCTATTTTAGTAGGTTCGAATCCCAGTACGCCACGATTATGTTTCTAGGTTTGTCAGCACCATACCCGTGGTCGTGGATTTCACCAAAGTATTTTACGTCTTAGACCTGCACCACTTCGATCTTTTCTGCCACATTAAGCTGACACGCCGTGATATAACTGGACTACTGTTAAAAGCGGCGTTAAAACCAACTCATTCACTCACACAGTCCTGTCTATGGTCTTGAATACAACTGCCTTGATAAGTGAATATATATCATGATATCTCATAGCAGTGTTCATAGATTAATAAAAGGGCTTACTTTTTGGTGTACACAGTCATACGGAAGCGTAGTAGGGCCACGGTGAATATTTTTTTTGTCTAAGCATCTCCTGCGTAGGACTTTGTATCTCTTACGTAGGACTTAATATATCCTACGTAGGACTTTGTATCTCCTGCGTAGGACTTTGTATCTCTTACGTAGGACTTAATATCTCCTACGTAGGACTTATTATATCCTACGTAGGACTTAGTATCTCCTACGTAGGACTTACTATCTCCTAAGTAGGACTTACTATCTCCTAAGTAGGACTTAGTATGGCCTAGAATCACTATCTCCTACATAGGACTTAACATCTCCTACGTAGGAGATACTAAGTCCTACGTTGGAGATAGGAAGTCCTACCTTTGGAGATGTTTAGTCCTACGTAGGAGAAACTAAGTCCTACGTAGGAGATAGTGATTCTAGACCATACTAAGTCCTAGGTAAGAGATATTAAGTCCTACGTAGGAGATAGTGATTCTAGACCATACTAAGTCCTACTTAGGAGATAGTCAGTCCTACTTAGGAGATAGTAAGTCCTACTTAGGAGATAGTAAGTCCTACGTAGGAGAAACAAAGTCCTACGTAGGAGATAGTGATTCTGGGCCATACTAAGTCCTACGTAAGAGATAGTAAGGGTAGTAAGTCCTACGTAGGACATAGTAAGTCCTACGTAGGAGATACTAAGTCCTATGTAGAAGATACTAAGTCCTACGTAAGAGGTACTTAGACAAAAAAAAATCACCATGGCCCTACTACGCTTCCGTACAATTATGTTGTGATTTCCTGTCACTATGCTTAAAGAGCAAACCAAACGATATTGTTCGTCAGCCATGTAAATTTATTATCAAAGCTGTACACAACGTGTAGGGTTATACTTACACTACTAGCAAGCTTGTTAATGCAGTGATCTGAAGCGGCGCATTTCCTATATTGCTTGTTTGTTCTTTAACGCCACACTCAGCAATATTCCAACTGTGCGGTCTATAAATAATAAAGTCTGGACTAGACAATCTGGAGATTGACATCATGAGTATCTAGACGCAATTTGGATGCGATGGCATGCATCTACCAAGTCTTCGATCCTGACCACCCCGATTCCGTTGGTTGCTTTTCAAGCAGACATTGGTTGCTGAAGACCTAACATCGATCTTGATGGGGCCCATTTACTTTTCAAAATCATTGTGTCGCTCGGATCCGCTGTTAGTGGATAAAAATCGGAAATCGTTCTTGGTCTGACAGCGGCGTCATCATTTCAAGATCCACTGCCTCACGTCATCGCACATCACGATGACACAACTGTAATAGTGTTGTAAGTAACGTCACTCTCTCGACCCTAGATAAAGTTGAAAACAAAATTGCGTTACAGTGTCTTTGAAATAAGTCTCCATGTCCACTTAATAATATTGTAACCAAATACGTCTGTCGTTGTTCCGCGTGTTGCGTTGACTGGACTTCCTCTTAACTCAATGCACGCGCATATGACATATTGATACAAAACTATGTCAGATCTGTCCAAAGAATTTTCATTGGAGATTTTCAAATTCACATAAGTGTTATTCGCATGGACCCATTAACCTCAAAATGTACATCGAAAAGTGATTAGTTAACGCTGACAAATGCAAGTGGAAGGTGAAGTGATTGTGTGAAATGCAGCGAAATGAAGACCCATCAGTGTTGTTTATTCTCCTTTACTGAAGCAGTATTGTAGATCACATTTGCTTGATTGAAATACATGGCCGAATAGTGTGCTTTAGATTTAAGAGGATTATGTTTCCAAGACGGAGTAATCTCAAAGATATATGATAGAATTTAGTTTAACCGAACCGAGCAAATTTAACCAGTTAACCGGTTCGGGTAATCGAACGCGCCTGTCGAGTAGTGCGAGATCACGGTGAAGCGGCTGCAATTTGTTGAACTTCGTCATTCTATTACTTGCCTGATTAACTGAGAACTGAAACAAATAGCAATCTGTTGAAGAATACTCGCATGCCTCTCACATGCTTTGCGGAATTGAAACGATTTCGGATTTAGTTTAGCTGTCATAGAACGGTAAACGAACGACTAAATGCTCCTCAGCCGAGATTGGTGTGGCTGAGTTTAAAATCATGAAAACTGCAAAAATCAATAGCACGATGGCTATTCGTCTGAAAGATATGAATGGGTTAGAGTGAAATTGTTTCTTTAGCTTTCAGGATACCCCGTGTTTAATCAAGAGACGCCAATGTACCGTGTGCATGTATATGTTAATGCAGATAATTGTAGCAAATGGGGGCGAATCCCGTACCACAACTTGACGCTCGCTCACCAGTGAAGAAAGATCATATATAGATTTACAAACTATATCTCAAGAGAGTCAAATCTTGTACGCCGTGATATGACCGGAAGGCTGTTCAAAGCGGCTTTAAACCCAACTCACTCACCCCGATTATGTTTCTAGGTTCGTGGGTTTCACCAAAGTAGTAAACGGCCAAGACCTGCATCACTTCGGGCTTCAAATGGAATGCTGTATTCAAAGCCGGGTTAAACTAAACTCACTCACAAGTAAATATACCGGAAGTGATTCCATGACATTTGTGGTTGGATAACTATTCAATGTTGTGTGCATTTCAGGGTTACTGATTCCTAATGGCGCTGAATTATATCACTGATTTCGTAATGTTGTCTAAGGTTTTTGTGTGTCGGTGACTAAATAAGATATGAAGCCATTTTTGTTGACGTATACTTTCAAAAGAATTGACTTTTATATGTTTATGTTGAACACTTTTCGTAATGCGCTTCGCGGATTTACACAACTTGCACAGCGATTTTTCACCTTCATACCTCCAATTTAACTGAACACTATAACATGAAAATATGTCGTTTCGTCATAATATCATACATGGTGATGAGTGACGTTATGTGCCGAGTTTCTTCTATAATAAGATTGAGTGAATGTGGTTTTCCGCTAAGACACAAATGATGGAATTCTGACGTTGTCTGATTGCTGTGAATCAAACCCGAGAAGACAGCGAGTCTTTTACACTTTCACCTTTCAGCTACCCCACCGCCTCAAGGAAAAAAATAAACTAAATAAAAGTTTATCTACCGATGTATTTTCTTAAAATGAGATACCTCGAGTCTTGCCTTAAACATTGATTGGTATTCACATTTATCACGAATGTTCATTTCGCGTTGAAAAGTGCTTTTGGATTCTATAAATATCGCTGGTAACTTGATACGAATCCGGTTTAACCAACTGATATTCCTATAATGAAGTGTTACAAAATATATATTCGACAGCAGCGAAATTAAATTTGGGCTTTTTGCAAGATACTGGAGTTAAAAAGGAAACCTGATATATAGATGTTGCCATAAAATCTGAGGAGGGGTTTTTCACGACAAAGTGAATCGTGTGCTGCTAACACGCAGTCGGGAAATCGATGGAATCGGTGCTTTCTGGCAAATATAACAGTAACCGACCATTTTCTATGTCTACATTGTGTCTATAGAATAAGTATTGTACGATTGGAAAGAAACATCATTTTGTCAAGGTTACCGTTCACATACATGTCACAGTTGATGTATCTACTGTGGATATATATTTGTCATAAATCGTTATTCAAGTAATACTTCATTAACAGAGATGGTAAGAGAACATTTCATTAATATCAAAATTTGATTTGAAAAATGGTTTAAAGCAACCATAGTCATGATCTACAGGTATAGTAACGTAAATATGGTCCGCAATACTTTATAAGCGAGACATTGGCACGCAGAGTTCGTTGATGATACGTTCTATATATGTTTCATAATAGTATCTACATTTTTCAAACTGCCTGAAGAATACATCTAATTAAGAACTGACTTTTACTTTGTGTGAGTTCATTGGAGTTATGAACCTTCATAGAGTGATGGCCAAATTGTATGAACGTCAGAGCTTGCATACTCTAATGAACTCACACAAAGTGAAAGTCAATTCTTATAATTTTTGTCACAATTTGTCATCTCAGGGATGTAGGCCTAGATTTATACACAATTTTATTTAGTATGTGTGACTTCATGTTTACACTGACAGCCGTACAACAACCAGCAGTGTCGCGAAATAAAATAGTTCCTCAAAGAGAAAGGTGACATGAGCGTATGTATGCACAACTTGCTCTTCAGAAACATCCGACACAACACATGAATTCAAATCATATCACCATTAGATGAGAAAGGTATTTTAAGAACTACCTCAGTAAGTTAGTCAGAATTACAGCGCGTCGTAATACATATTTTTTTTACGTCAAGTACAAGACGTCAAAATGGCCGACACTTTAAACGTGACGGGAGAGATTTCGGACGTTGTTAATGAACCTGTGGCAATTATATGTTTTAGTCATCATTGATCAATTGAACGATCATTTGAAGGTGATTAAAGTTGTGTCAAATAGAAACTAAGGTAAATGCATAGATTGCTGTAGTCTGTCAATGTCAGCCAAGGCATGGATCGAGTCGATACTTCGATAGTTTACATGTGCATTTCTTCGTTTTGTTCACTAGGATGGGTCGTAGCGAGGATATTCGTGAACGACCATGCAGTCAAACTCTCTGACGTTTCTCACTGTATACTAATACGCTGAATTCAAGATTAAAGGGTCAAAATGATTAGGAAGAAGGCTTCTGTGTGTATTCGTGTTCCCTCAGGAATGTGGAAGTAGTCCGTCAGTGTTTACCTCATTTCAAGAACTCGGTCTCGTGAAAAACGTATGAACGTCAATTTGTGTCGTTCATACACTTATGAACGTCAATTTCGCGGTCATGTGACCGATCTCTCGTCCAATTGAAGAGCCGTATATCGTGTAAACTTCAAATTAAATTTTTTTTATTTTATAAATGTGATAGGTGGATAGGATTATGATTTATTAAACATAGTAATAGCTCGTATCTGTTATAACTTGACTACGTTGATCTTACACAAATCAACAGCAAGGAAAGTGCACTATCATTATCATGTAACAACCAACTTTGACAGATTGTGCTAACGACGAACCAGGACGAAATAGATCTTTGGGCGGAATCGTCGAACTGGCCCAACACAATCAGTTTAACCCACCTTTTCTTTTGGCTTATAAATAAAAGCGACAAAACCCTTTTCATATTCATAAGCAATCTCTGCTAAACAACACATACTCTAAACATGATATTCTACAATGTCACCGCCAGCGTATGTTTGAAGATATATCAATAAATATACATGGATACACGCAATAAATGCATCTTACTGTTGATACCTACTATCAATGTCGTAGTGTCCTATATAATGATTATGACGCATATACAACGGCATAATTAAGACGATATTACGTAACAATTAAACGTCTCAACAAGTGTGTGCCAACACGTTACTTTAGTATTATGGGTGTGTAGCATAACCTCAGTCATGTGGCTGACGTTTCCAAAAGTCCGACAAGGGTTGTTGTTTAAGGTGGAAATCAGTAATGTTGAAGCTCTGAGATCATGGAGATACGGCAAGAGGCAACAGGCCTCAGTCTGTCAACCCGGCCCATTAAGTCACCCCAACGACAAGCAAGAAGATCTATTACATTTAGAATACATTTCAACCACTTTTCATTAAATATTGATAATAATGTGTGTACGTAATCAAGTACGTTTGAGAGATACATTGATAAGAGTATAGCATGAATTTGAGTGCTGTATGTACATTGCATGATCATAATATAGGCGAGCTAAAAAAAATAATAAAAAAATAAAAAAATAATAATAATAATAATATGGGCGAGCTGCTCACTTCGTGAGAGCAGAAATTAAGCACGGACGGTAATATATTTCCCTTCTGCATTTACAACGCCCACGACCATTGATCTTCCTTATCATGAGGCCAACGTTATTTTTAAGGCGCGTATCCTTATAAAACGTAGAAAATATTGTGGAAACACTAATTTGATTTTTCAGTCTTGTAAATACATGGGTAAGGGACACGTGACTGTCAAACACTCCAGACGTTTTAGACACAGGGCCCTTGAGATCTGAATCGAGTCCTTTGCGTTATGGTCGTGATCCCACTTTAGATCCCACATTCTAAACACACACAATGGTTTCAGAACCCTTCTGTATCTCAAACGGAAGCCAAACATATAAAACTTTTCCTGTGATCTTCAAACTATGGAGTCTCGGCAATACGTTTCAACAAATAAATACAACAAAAAACGTACTTTTGAATGAAATCCTGTAATTTTGTATTTTTCCCTCTCAAAAGAACGGTCGGTAATCAAAGGGATCCGTCCTGCTATCGTCGCTGCATTTAACCCCGGAAGTACATGTACCCTCATGTATGGCACTGAAAGTATTATGTCGGTCTAAGTGCATTCGGAATAGTCGCTTTTGCGCGTGAATGTTTTTACCATTTATAATTTTGAACAGCAATGGTGACGCCACTGAAACACTTAAATATGGCTCCAGTCGTCCCCTTACATTGTGTTGACTGTAAAACAAATGGGAAAAAAATCCTTCCAATTACCGATTATCAATCTCAGGGGAGTTTAATAAAAATGTCACCAACTATGTGTGACTTTGAACATTTATTTCACTGGAGTCAGATAATCCATATTCTTCTGCTTTAATGCAATTTTAAAAAAGTGTTCATCTGATCGTTTGTCCTCAACAGATCGAGCCAGAGCGGAGTGGGACTTTTATCTTATTTTTGTTACGAAACGCGATTTTGAATTACACTTTACTACAAACTGAAAATTTAAAAAGGATCAGCCAAACAAATGTAAAACTTACTTATGAGTTCTAATGCACTCAAAAAAGCGTTAAAGCAATATCCCCATTTTCTAATATTACAAACAAATCTCTTTGTAGACTTCCTTCAAGAATTCTCATCGTTAGTGAATCAGGTATTAAGTACGAGTTTATAAACGTACTTCAATCAATAATAAACAACGCACGTGATGATGAAACAGCTTTAACATGGAATGTGAGATTTAAAGAACAAACCAATGATTTGCATTTGTTTGGCAATCCTTCAAATCCGGTAGTCATCATTTGTCTCCTGTTCCGTGAGTGCACATTCAAGCTTGCTTACATAATTATATATGCATTACGGACGATTACCATCAATCTTGCTCTTATTCAGGCCGTCAACGGACGTCACTGCTCTGAACATTCATTTATCGGATGTCGTATAATGATGTAAAACGTATAGACTATTGAGCCAAGTTCATTACTTTAATGTACACTGACTTCTTTGACGTTCACCCAAGCACCATCAACATCTTAAAGGCTTTCATTTACGTCGCAGATGCTTAACAAATATTATTCACCTTTATCGAGCTTCATCTACTGACTACAACTGATTTTAAAATTGTCAAGGGTCTTCCTTCCTATTCGTATCTTTGTCGCACTAAAAAAGTCTCCCAAACAAAATAGAAGCCGCATATTTCCAGAACCCACATTACCAAATCTATGTAAGATTTATAATGATGACACCAGGTGTTCGCGGTAGCAGGCGTTCCGATTCAAAGTCATGAGCACAACAGAGCTAGCCTCAGTTAGATCGTCGCGAGTCGTGGAAATGACGAAGTCATCAACCATTACCCAAAGGCTGGAAGAGCTAACATACCACGTGACCTAAATATGTTACAATTGAATTTCTGGGGGGTTTTCAGGCGACTAGTATTTCAGACCAGTAGGTGGTCTCGAAATTGGTACATTGCATGTGTCCGCATCTTTCCGAGGCAATGGAATTAACTGTAAAAGTCAGTTTCCAACATTGCCGAACTAGGCTCGAAAAATGGAGTTATATTTTGGCTGGACTAACAAGTCTATGCACAATCCAATAAAATTGCGTAACGAAATCGACATCCGGTTCGTACATTGCCTTTCAGATTTCGATCGATTGCAAGATTTGCAAAGCATGTGTACCGACAACTTAGCGTCAACAGATATCTTCCAAATAGTTTCGTTTCTTATATCCAGGTGCACATGTGAGTTGATGCGCTTCGCGAAGTAAGACCCGTGTGATTACAATTGATTATCGTATTATTTGAAGCAAATGAAAGTGGTATTAGAGGTGGTAACTGATTGGTCAATAGTAGGGACATTGAAGGGACACAGCTTGTAACAGCCACTGGTGGCGCTACGATCGAGCCCAGAAATTCCAGCTCGAGGGTGGAAACAGGACTATTACAGTCAGTTAACTCCCTTGCCTCGGGAAGATGATGTGTCCGTGAAGGCAACAGTAGTAGTAGTGGTGTATTTCAGTAAATCAGGCCACAGGCCCATTTTACAATACATATTCAAGCATTCAAACATGTTGTGCCACAAGTGCATGTAGTAATATCAATACTAATCAGTACAAGTGTATCTGAGACCATATACATATGGTGGTAGAATTAATAGTTTATATAATGGACAACTGCTTGCTCCTCATTTTAAGAGCAAAGAATGTAAACTTGGCAAGATTATTGATTGTGAAAGCATTACTGGTAAATACAACTTTACATTTATGCTCTGATGGAGATGTATAATAATGACTTGGCAGTGGAAGGAACAAGCAGATTCAAGCTATGCGTTGCTTTTTCAAACCAGCGCCATGCATGGTACAACAAATGCCATCTTATAACGTCTTTTGGTATGACGGGGTCGGGGATCGAACCACCGACCCCCAGCTCCCCGGACAGACGCTCTTTCCACAAGACCAGGGAGGAGGTCCCTTGAAAGAACAACGGCTGACAATATTTGAGAACAAAGGTGAAGCTTCCTGCAAACGAACAGATACCAGATCATCTGTTTATATGAATGTAAATCCAAAGGCCATCGACATATTCGTACTTCAATAAGTACTTTTGAGGGTTCACTTTCATACGGAAAGACGAAGGAGCGCCGGCATATTCAGGCATCTACCCCCGCACTGTGTTCTCATTATGGTGAGACGTTTGAGTTGACCCAAACCAAAGCAAGGGAAGAAATTTTGCAACTATGATTACAACATCGGATAATTACAACATATCGTCTTTCATTATTATTCTGCAAATGGTTACTTTTGATACTATTTGATCATGTGATTGAGAAGGATACTGGCATCAGTACCACACTGGAAAGAAGACAGAAGTTGAAACCCATAAGTGAAGTCTGTTTTCATTGAGACTATACAACTTCTGCAATGCCTCTGATGGTAATTAAAGGTGCTCTGATGGTAATTAAAGGTGCTGTACTCGGTACTGCACTCTGCATTGCAAGGGTTTTGTGAGGCATTAAGGGCACTGCACGCTCGCATGGCCTGTTTGTTGACCATCAGTCTCAAATTCGTCCACAGACTATCATTAACAGTCTATGTGATTTGTTGAGGGTGAATGCAGATGACTATATCATTGCTGGTCGCTAGGGTTATCACTTTGAATATAATAACAAGGCATCCATCTTCTCATCAGAAAGCGTCTTGGCGCCACACACAATCACCAGAATTGGGCTCTACAGCTGGAATCACTGAGTTAAAAATCTATCGTCAAAAGCTGGATTGGTTACGATGCCATTTTATCGAATGAAAAGAACGAGACTTTGTTTTTCAGTCCTCGTTTTTATCATGGATTCAAAACGTTTGGAAGTAAAGAATGATCTCATGATAAAATGGTGAATTTAAATGTTCGACAGTTGGAAACGTATAGATTTTCACTTTGCGGGATCGGATAACTCATTTTGAGGACACAAAGGCAATTCCAGCTAGTAGCCCCGGAATCACTGCATTGATTTAATATAATTCCAAATTGGCGATAAAAAAATATCACATGAGTGAAGTGAGGCTTATGAGGCTAATTAAGAGTATTAAGGAAAAGGATCTCTTCTTGAATCGTTCTTGTATCATCTTTTCGGTATCCCATTAGTCGGGGCGAAAGCCAAAAAAATATATCCTAGTCTTTATTATCAATAATGATTAAACGTTGCGATGTGAATTTGATCTTCTTGTTTCGATTTCCCCTCTCTAAAAATACCATTTCAGTGAAATTTCAAAACTATTTTCTTTAAGTGTACATATATTGAAAATGGGATTGTATCATTTGCAGAAATAGCAAGTTATAATCAATTATTACATTTCAGTGAATGTAACACACATACACACACACACACACACACACACACACACACCACAGAAACGAAACAAAAATAATTCAATAGAACCTTGAAAGACAATGTCATGTTATGTGTCGTTTCGGTGCGATTGCGAAATGTTTAGAGAAAAAGAATCGATCATTGATCTTCCGAAACACCCATAAATTACTCTGTCTTTGCTTTAAAGTACACCAGGTTGTATGTAGTGATGCCTATAATATATAGAAATATAAGCGACAAAAATAATTTCCATTGCATATGAAATCTCTACTAAAAGCAGCGCCCATTGGACGATTCCGAAAGACGAAAAGGCGAGTGCCCCACCGGAAGAACCCGTCAAAAACACACGCAAAGGCAAGTCAGTGGTTCACCTGAACAAACACGGGAACATACGGTACAAGTAAAAATAGGGAATTGTATTGGACATCATTTTGGTCAGTGATGAACCAAATTTTGAAATGCCCTCAACATGACACCAAAGGCTTGGACTGCTGGAATATTGCTATTGTTCCTTTAAGTACTATCAAATGCTTATCAAAGTTACTATAGGATATCAAATAAATAAAGGCGTCAAAACCTTTTCCATATTCATAAGAATTGTCTGCTTAAAGCCGTCAATTCCGACTGTGTTTATGAATCACTATCAATTAGTGATGATACCAGGAGTTCTCGAAAATACAGTCATTGAAATAGTTATTAAAACGATTCATCAGAACAATTCGTGATGAAACCGCCTCTTATGTTTCCTGTTTTAATTTGTGCATTACGATCCAGAGTGATAAAAAATATCCACAAGACAAGAAGAATGATTTCAACTTTCCAAGAGTCACTTCGGTGTCACGACACAACTATTGAGGTGAGGTCGAGCATCCTCTTTCTACGAAAATTTCAAGGAGCATAATACGAGTAAAAAGATGATTTATCAGGGCTAATGCATTCAAGGCCTAAGTAAAGCTATCAAAAGATTTATGATAGACACGAAGATAGACATTTCCAACTTTGACGCATCGATGACAATCATGAAGTCCGATGCAATTCCCATTTTGAATTGTTACGTGTATTTTTCAAGTGAACAGATAACTTACTTGTGTACATGTTTGTGACGAGTGGCATCGGTGGCGAAGGTTACGCTCACCTTTGTGCGAAACCTTATATTATCTCTTTTTTTAGTGATTCATAAACACATACTTGTGATGTAGACGGAATGATACAATGGAAATGTTTTATGATTATGGAAAGGGTTTTGTTGCTTTTATTGGTAAGCACCAGACCCGTCCCAAAGAGGTACACGTCTTGGTCCTGCAATATGTTGGACGTAGACAATGTATGAAGCGGAATTAAAACCAATTCACTCACTGCTGCATGCCTGGTACCAACACGAACAGGTTAAGTATCCTCGAACCCGGGGACGATTCCTGTCTGTAGCTACATCATGTATTACATGTTTTTATCTGTGATGTGGCAGTGGGGTGCATCGATATGAACGTTACTTGCCAATAATTCAATCACATCACATACATTAACCGTACCCACATGGCATAAAAATTACTCAATTCAGAGGATTATTGAGTTCCATAACCTAGTGAATTTCGGCTCCAGATTTACGATTCAAGAAAGCCACCATGATGATTGTATTCAACTATGACGTTTCATCAACGAACCTTTTATTTATTATTCTTGTGTCGTGTGTCACCTCCATGTCATTTTGGCAGTATACGTGCTATGTTATATAGCTTTATGAATCACTTCACTGAGGCGAACCATATTCAACAGAACACGACGAGTTGCCTCTGCGCTACAACAGCTCATTAAACGAGGATTTCTGTGAACACAGATCATAAGAGCTCTACAGGCATGTTCGGGATTAATCTTGATTGTCACATCTGACACTCGCTGACAATATCAAGCAACTTGACGACGACAGATTGACCGGAAAATTAATAGTCTTGCTAGACTCTTCCAGGCGATTTCTACCGATCAAGGCCCACCGGATAATAGTGGACATCTTCAAATAACATTAGCCATGTAAACCCAGTAGGGTTTCAAATGTATCTGGGCGGCCAACGGTAATGTGAATCTTCCCATGTCATTTGTTTCATGATACGAGGTATTCACCTAAGCTAACGGGCATATCCAACAGAAGCCACCTGGTACTACGGGTTGAGTGATAAGTTCCAAGCCTCACATAGAAGTAATTGCGTAATAGTGCAATCTTCTGTTGTGGACATCACATGGTGTCATAGAAGAATCTCCTTAATAACTTGAGTCAGTTCAACAAATTGACTCGCTGCGACTGTCTGTAAAATAGCATTGGTCTGTGACCTGAGGGACGTACAATTGCGGCGCTTTAAACGAGTGGCCCACCCGTGTAATTTTCACAGCTATTTTACGTTATTACCCACGATGACATCTGTTTCGTCGGACAATCGAGACTGATTATTCTTCGGCGTTTACGTTTTATATTTACCAACAGTTAATTCTGATAAAAGTGAGTGAGTGAGTGAGTTTGGTTTAACGCCGCTTTTAACAATATCCCAGTTATATCGCGGCGTGTCAGCTTAATGTGGGAGGAAAGCCCGAAGTGATGTAGGTCTCAGACGTTTACCACTTCGGTGAAACCCACGAGCACGGGTATGGTGCTGACAAACCTAGAAACATAATCGGGGCGAACCTGGATTCGAACCCACAATCATAGGTTTCTGGCGTGCCCAAGGGACGCAACTCTGCACAGCGAATCGCGGCGCTTAGACGACTGGGCCACCCGTGCCCCCTCTGATAAAATGTAACTTGTTTCACAATAAAGAAAAATATGTTTAACGAATGCGCAGTTTAGGAATTCGTTGAAGGTCAGTTATGCCATCCGCATCATGGTTTCGTCCAGACATTAATTGTAAGGCAATGATTTATTTATCTTCAATACACATTGTCATTGTTACCTCTGAGCTTTAGCTTCAAATATGAACAGCACTAATTCTAAACTTTAAGATGAGGACTTTATAATTACGTACCAATTCGTTTTGCTTTTATGTCGAGTTCGGTGCCAGACTATCGCAACGTGGGTAATTCGAGTCCAACATTCCAATTAATCGCCATCAATCAGGACTTATATTTTCTCTGATTAAAGCCAAATGGGAATTTGAGAGATCTGAAGTATTGCATGAAAAAGTGTGTCTCCTTAAGACTACTTTGGCGTAACTAGATTTAGATGATATTTAATATCTGCAGAGCTAATAAAGACACGTAAACCAGATTAAACTTTTTTCTATTTGAAACAAAGATCGGTAGCATGAAGTAGAATCACTGCAAATGTTCGTATTTCAGGGTCATCAGTTTCTCCTTCAAGCCGCAAGTATTTTCATTTGCTAAAATATGCATGCTTGATATCTAGAATTTCAAGATTATATTTCAAGATTATTTTCCAACGAAATGTGTATTAAATAATAACATTATAAGTATGTCAAGCAAAGTGAGTCACGCTGAGCAGACTGACGACCTTCATATTTTGCACTGCAACGATAGCAATCGAACAAGGTGTTTGTGTGTGATTTTAGAACACGCCATCAGTCTTTAGAGTTGGGAAAGTTGGGAATGTGAGCCGAAATAATAACCATTATTTTAACACATTTAAAGAGGAACCTAAAGTTTCAACACCAACATTATACAAGAGAGATATTTATCAGTGGGACAACCGATGATATGCTGGTATGTTGAGATTAATGATAACTGCTTGTTTCTGGCAATAAGCACTGAACACATTAATTAGCAATGCAAGGATACCTAAATGCCTAAAGAGTCGTAATGTGTTGTGTTCGAAGTACAAATTCCAGCAACACACATGTGATCTGGGTCGGTGTATAATGTCACGAAAGAAGTGCGATAAGCTCTGATAAGCCAATAGAGTGTCTGTCTGGACCCGATGCATCAGTAGCTGCAGATGCGAAGCCGACGAGTCACAGTATACTCACATGAATCACTGTCAGCGTCGTCATGACACCAGGTGTTTTGTGAAAGGTTCACGAAGTCCTGTTTCCGGCTTGTTAGTGTTCCAGCCTAAAACAGGTGGCTCCTGAGGCAAAAATACTCTTTACGCGTGTACTGTCAACTGTGAACCGGTAATCCTTGTACAGCATTTAAACACAAACGAAAAGTTTTTATCCGACAAAAACAAAAGTTGCTCCACTTAAGTGAAGGGTGCAGTAGCCTTGTTTTTGGTCGGTTCGATTGGGCACAGCGTTTAATGTCTGTCAGTGGTGTCTTTCGCCATGATATGGCTGGAATATGGTTTAAAGACAGTGTTCTCTCAGTGATTAATTGGTGACATATAAATGATAATGAGTCCAATATCATAATACAATGGGCGTGTTTAGCAATCTAAGCGACGTGTTGACAAGTATTGCTTATATAATTTTTTTAGATGCATGCAGATACTACGAGAGGGCATTAAAAGTTTTGAGCCTAGCATATAGAGAACTGACATATTTCCGTGAACTTCAACCAATTACACATCACTAGACATATGCCATCTGTATCCCAGGTTTGTAGACGGTCAAATCCTAATCTTTCAGTCAGCCCTCCACAGCAGCAACCAATTTTTCCTCGTTAAATCTCTGACCACGCAAGTGTTTGTAGTTTTCAAATTTGAAAACATATGGTACTCACTTGAGGCCAGACTTATTAAATGTATAAGGTGGATGCTTGAGAAGCCCATATCCACATTCCACATTCCACATCCAACCATTGCAACATGACAGGAGCATCGTCTAGAGCATCCGATGGAGGAGAGCACCACGTCGAGGTTTGCCGAGACGTGCGCGGAATCATTGGCAGAATATTCACCATAGTGGTATGATAGGGCAGCCTCCCCCAAAACCAGCATACAACCGTTCCTCGATATTCTGGGGTGACTGACCATTTATGGTAACTTTGATGACTGACCTAAAGTCAGTTTTATCTTCTTCAGTGCTCAGGAATAGGATACCTCAGAGTCGACGTTAATTATCAGCAAGTCACTGAGCTGAATCATGCTCAAAGCACCAAGGCCAATATTAATATACATGTATGCCCTAATACAGTAACCATAATTCCTTTTTCAAAATTCATAGATATTTTCTTGTAGGGCTATAAAGCAAGAACGAAATCTCTGCCAAAGTAGAGGTGATTGTACGATTCCGACTATACCGTGAGCATGTGAGCTTGTCATGTTATGCAATGATACACTAACATATATCAACACCGTCCATGTCCTCTCAACTGGATGTGTCTCGTTTTAATCCTGTGTGGTGACATTTTAATACGGTCTCATTACTGTTACTATCTCAAATGATACTCATATACATCTAGGGAGCAAATTGGGTCACGGGGCCAAGTACAAATTGCACATCGCGATATGCAATAAATCAATTGAGATTGAAGATGGTGTCATTAATATAGGACGTTCTCGAACATCGTGATCAAAGCCCAGGTGAATATTAGCAGAAGTCATAATCCCTACCATATATGAGATATAAGAGAGCATTTTAATAATGATTTCCCTGTCGGAAAGGCTAATTAATGATATATAGAGTGTTTTAAGTGGACGGTGATACACGTTAGGGAGCTTGATTGCCTCACTGATAAACTGATCGGCATATGAGTACCCAGTTATCCAGCATAATGAATTACTCGGATGCCATCACGGAGGCATTCACTGATAACAATGCACGATCTGATTCACAGATCTGGATTAGTCATGTTTGTTGAGTCATGTAAAGATGTAAATAAACTGTCCATCAAATACAAACTTTTGAAACTGATCAATATTTGTTTCCTGGAATATTGATGATAGTGGACGTCCACCGTGATTGTTCCGGAGTGTTTTAACGCGCATATCAACCAATCAGTTACATGGCACTGATGTTGGCACGCCCAATATTCATACGTCATTCACGTTGTCGTAGTGGTGAGGTGTTATTTAGTTAGTGAGTTTGGTTTTACACGGCTTAAAACAGTAATTCAGTTATGTTACGTCGTGTCAACTAAATGTGAGACGAAACCCCAAATTCAAACAAGACATATGCCTTTAAAAACGTTGGAGAAACCCGCCATTTTGAAAGCCTAGGCTCATCATCATAGCGAATGTATTGGATTCGAATCGACAATCAGCAGATATTAGCAATGCGAGGGGACGTAACTCTGCACAGCGAATTAAGTCATCATAGACCACTGGGAACTCGTGCCTCTGATAACCTTTATTAAATGTTAATATTGTGTAAGCTGATCATTCATGCCTCCCATTAGCAAGAAAATATTACAAATCAAGGTATTATGAATCGTTGTCGGAGTTGCCCTGATACATACGTCAAAAACTGCGACGAAACTCCGTTTGGACGACTTCGAATACCCCGAAAGCCTCAACGTTTGGAATTAGTATTTTGTTGTGTTGGATACGGCTAAATGTAAAGCACACTATCAGACACATCCTATCACGACAATTACCCAAGGGGAGCCTGAAATAGAATCATATGTTTATGTTTAGAACAGACTAAGAATCTATTCTCCAGTGGGACTAGATGTATTTCTTTTTTCCTGAAAAAAACTATAAGAGTGACTTGTCTCAGCATGTAATTCATTGACCCTATAAAACAAAACCCTATCTCACAAAGCTATGTAATATTGAATTTGTGTACTAGGCGGACTTAATTAGTTTCATTCCCACAAATTCAATGTTTACGATGACGGATTATTCGCTTTGATCTTAAGTTTCATTATATTTCAATGCCCAATTGCATCACAAGCATATTGTGTATTTTATATTCCACCATAACTGTGTTGTTAACATAGGTTTTATAAAGGTGATCTGTGGTTATTTCTGTTTTGATGGATAAGTTCTTTGTAAAACCTTACCTCAAAGTGTTTCAGCTTTTTGGCGCAAAAGTAATCCAAGGATTCATAATTAACAGAAATGTAAGAATAATATGAGAAACACAAAATTTATAACATACACATTAGTAAGAGAAAGCTGAATTATTCCTAATGTCCCTCTTCCAGATGACTTTATATTCACATTTTCTGTTGACCTCAAGAACAGTTTACGTTTCATTCCGTTTCCTTACAAAATAATGAATATGACACTTTTGATAAATTAAACACGGTGTTTTGTTTTAAGTTCCGTTTGAGATATTCAACACAGTAGACATGTTATTTCCGTTTCTAACAGTGATCAGGAGGAGTTAAAAAGCTTTTTGAGGTATCCTCAAAGGCAGCCCCCTAATGGTACCTAATTAGTCCTATGGAGATCTCAAACGGGACTCGAAGGAGAACTCGAACGCAAACAGTGTCTGCCACTGCTGTATCGTCGAAGTAGACACCGACGCTGTCAGATGAAGTCCATTCAGCGTTTTTCTTCTTTCATCTTGCTGCCATTGTTACTGAAAAGGTCAGCAACCACCCTAGCCTCCCCGTGTCACTACAGGAAGATGGCTTAAAGACGTTTTTTAATCACTGGGGTTCCTGAAAGTTATGAAGATGCTTCACAGAGCATCGTTCGTTGCTTTATGGTAGTGACATTTTACGAATCTTTGGTTATCTCTGCTATGAAAGAAATTAGGCTAACAAGTATAACAACGTTATTGTCAGTATGTGCAGTCTTTGAGACTGCGTTGGCAGCTTACACGTACGAATACCTACTCCAATACGATATGTCCTTGTCCTTGTCTACCAAAAGCGGTGCCATAGAAAAGGGAACCAATGTCAACACAGTATTAATTTGAATGGTAAAAGAATATGTGTCCGATTAGTTGAACAACTGTATTTGAAGCACACAGGCATCAATTGATCTTTTCACGGCATAAATTATTGTTTTGCGTCTAATATAATCTCACATTTGAAAAATGTAATATTCTGCGTGCTACCATTAATATTTGTATGTATGAATTATTCGTTATGTGCTAGTTTGGCTATGACAAAATAGACTCCGATTTTTTTCTTCATTCTGCTAACCAGGATTCGTTGATACAGAAAGTATACGACGTCATCCATTAATTACCGACGTTGTATATCTGCCTTCATCTGCGTGAGTAGGGATAGAAAGTAAATGCTTAAGTAAATAACCGACAATTAGTACCATCGTATGAATTGCGATCGTATGCAACATTATGTTTATTCCGACTAGGGGAAGTTATTGTGGACATTTTCATCTGTGTGAGTACAGGTAGAAAGTAAAGGCTTAAATAAATAACGGACAATTACTACCATCGTATGAATTGCGATCGTATGCAACATAACATTTATTTAGACTTGGGGAAGTTATTGTGGACATTTTATGCCCGGAATTGGAAATCCAGATGAAACCAACATCGCTAGCCTAATATATAAAGCCTGAAATTAAAAATTTCAAGTAAAATCCCCTAAACTTTTAAATTATTTTTTCACTCAAACTTAGCAATCTCTCTTTTACACCCGGGGACACGTGTGGCCCAGTTGTCTGGCGAACTGCATGGCTTCAGTCATGCAATCATCCGATGATCGTATTTTCCAAGTGCAGGATCGTTCTGACTTTGATCATATTGGATTCCGGGTAAGAATATTGGTCCCCCAGATCCCCTGTTTGTGGTTAGAGGCAGCTAAATGGATCGGGTGGTCAGGCTCGGTGACTTTGTCATCGTATTCCATTGCGTGGATCGATGTTTTTTTGTGTTAATCACTCGAATATCGGAAGAGTTCCCAGTCGTTCCGAAATGAACAGGACTCTGAAAAACACCATTATAAATTGACACCATTTTTCTTTCACCAGTCGAATTAGAAAAAATATTTTGTATTGTAAAATGCTGATATCCAACCTTTGTCATCGCAACTCACGAATTGCTTTTGAAAAGTGACACATTATAAGCATTCGTGACGTTGACTGATCTGCAATGAATGTCAATCATAGGAAGACATGGGGATGGGGGATGAAGTTTAACACGACACCCACGTCTGCGTCGACCATGAAGCTGACAATGAAGCAAAGAGTAGATGTGACAAGATATAGGCACACGAAAAATGCAAGTCTCAGCATCCGAATTTAATTTCAGCGAATGCTTTTAAAACGCAACGAACGAAAGGAAGTCGGTGGGATAAAGATTACAACCAGCGTTAAAACGATGCAATTGAGAGTAAAGTGCCAAATCTGATTGAATTTGGAACCTATATTTCTATTTCCAGAGCTGCTTCTTTACAGTGCGTGTAACAGTGCACGTAGAGGGCAGTGTATTACCGAAGTAGCTCAAATGAAGGCATAGCAGCGCTATCGGGTGATCAAGATTCGCAATTTGATAACATCCCAAAAGACATGTTCTCTTTATTAGACGTCTCCAAGGCACCCATTGCCAGCCTGGCGTATTAACACGAGCTCATGGACAAGCCGTAGCTATGACAACAAACTCATCATGGAGGCGAAAGGAGTCCCTCTCTGACCATAGCACCTGACTCTGTGAAAAGGCATTAACTATGATTGGCAATATGAACCCAGGTAAAGTGGGAATGGTGGTTTTAATGCATCGATGGAAATTTCACTTTTGTGATGAGATATATAAACCAACAGCAAATAAGGGAGATTTCTACGTTCAATTTACATTATCTGCGTTAGGTCCAAATGACGTCCTGTTGGTTTTATGGGCTTTTAACCAAATTACTGACCAATCATGCGGCTTCATTTCTGTTTTACTGGGAGATGTCGCGGCCCCGGTGTGATTTTATTAGTTGAAACGAACTATTGACGCTGTCAGGAATATGAGACATAATCCCACTTCAACTTATTGTTCATCATGTAAGATAACACCAAACAAGTATTAATTGGTGAGCGAGTGGATTTGGGCTAACACTGTTTTTAAAAAAATATTTAGTCCTGCGGGTATGAAATGGGCATAACACATTAAAACCATGATGACATGATGACATGCATCAACTAAGTCAGGGACCACCCGATTCCATATTCAGAAGAAAGTCCATTGTACGATTCCGACTATATCATGAGCATACATAACTCACTATCGAATAGTGATGATACACGGTGTTCCCATTTGATTTCTTGGTATTTTAGTTATTCAAAATATCATTATTCAAGTTTTTCCCTAACGCATTGAAACGATTACACCGCTAAATAAGGCCTTGCTACACAGTTTGTTGTGCACACACAATTTAAAAAAAAAAATTTAAACCAAATTGCAGTTCATAGTATCATAATATTTATCATTTTTCTTCTATCTATGAATGAGCTTAAATGGTCACTTGTTTGTTGGAATTTGGCTTCATCGTTTTTTGACAAGTCAACTACTAGTATACAAAAAGCCAATCATTTTTTTGCAAAATGTATAGCATATCACCACAACTGATAAATATAAATTGTATTCCAGGAAATGTAACAAAGACAGACATCAATTTCCTGATTTCGTTAGCGAAAGGATTTGCTCTAGTTTGATTTGAGGAGTTTGAAAATAATCCGCATTTTCCAGAAGAAAATGCCGTGAAACAATCTGCTCAAAACAGAAAACATATTGACCAAATGACAGGGTCAAGAAAGTGTTGCCATTATTGATTTTATACATTTAATAAGAGAACTGGTGACGGTAGCACGATCCACTGGAACAATGGCATAGGGTCTGATCACAGTCCCTGTTACGAGAATAGACTATTTCAGTGCATAATTCAGACGTTCTGGTGATGAACGTCAGCAGAAACCGTACAAATTCAAGATGTGTTACATAAGAAACACAGACCTGATTTGTGTTTGGTCAAAACTTCAATTAAACACGACAATCCATATCAAATGAATCGAAAATAGATGTACAATCGGGTTATCTTGTTCGTGTTAACCAAACCATACTAAGATCCAGTAGAATGGTGAGATGCCTGTCACATCGCCGACGCCAACGTACCATCCAGACACTGTTTAAGAATTATTAAGAAATGAAGAGCTTAGGTCTTCTCTCCTTCGGATGCGTTTGGACGGCTCGTGATTCGCCGTGAAACCTGCTTGAAATAAATAGCATTAGGTATTGCCGTAAGTCAGAATTATTTTAACTTCTTTCAAAGTTTGGCAGAACATGCAATGAACAGGCGTTGTACATTTCCTTCACACGTGTGGGCTGGATGCTAATTGCAAATTTACAAGAGTAGGGTGGATTCGTGTTCCTCGCAAGAAACAATATTTCCCGATGTGTTTATCAGTAGATTGCTCATGAATTAAATCTAAATGTATGCAATTATTTGGAGTTAGTGAGTTGGGTTTAACGCCGCTTTTAACAGTATTCCAGTTATATCGGGGCGTGTCAGCTTAATTTTGGAGGAAAGCCCGAAGTGATGTAGGTCTCAGACGTTTACCACTTCGGTGAAACCCACGAGCACGGGTATGGTGCTGACAAACCTAGAAACATAATCGTAGCGAACCGGGATTCGAACCCACAATCATAGGTTTCTGGCGTGCCCAAGGGACGCAACTCTGCCCAGCGAATCGCGGCGCCTTAAACGCCTGGGCCACCCGTGCCCCCTAATCATTTGAAAAGGTATCATAGCGTGTGTGATTCGAAATATCTTAATAGGAGGTTTGGATAGGTTGACAGGTTTGGAACTTAAAACATATTTATTTCAGTGACTATTGTAAAATCAAAACAGCTTTATGTTGTCTACGTCGCCTCAATAAACATGGAATCAACAGTGCCTTTTGGGTACAACAACTTTGAAAACCATGTCTTATCACTTCAGGGTAATATGCTAAAGGCTTAGAGGTAAATACGGCAAAACACACATAGGTTTCTAAATTTAAATCAGGTTGGAAATGCGAAGGTTGGCATAAGTCGCACATGAAATCGTTGTTGTGGTTTGTGTTTCACGTATGTCTTACTTGCGGCGGGTACTTCTTTGGGACTTGACGAGATAAACACAAAATAAATCCACGAAGTTTGAGGTTTTACATGAATGCTGAGCTGGTAAAAACACCATGTACGACCCGCTTCTGTCACAGGCTGCGTATTCCTCATTAGTTACAAAGATTAGTTTCAGGGAACAATTATTCTTTGGTTCGCCAGCGGACACTCAAAGTGAAAAGCGATATTTGACTCGTGGCTGTGAAGATTGTTTTGTGCCTGGTAAACATGTGGCTGCGAAGTGAATATTTTACGTTGAAAACACGTGGGTGTAAATAGTGTGTATTTGACACGGTGAAGACTGTGCTTTGACCCGATGAACACGTAGGTGTGAAAAGTTTTAATTGACATGGTGAACCCGTGTATGTGAAAGATGTTACTTGACATTGTGAATACGTGGCAATGAATAGTGTTATTTCACACGGTCAACATTTAGCTGTGAATGGTGTTATTTGACATGGTCAACTCTTGGCTGTGAATTGTGTTATTTGACATGGTCAACACTTGGCTGTGAATAGTGTTATTTGACACGGTCAACATTTGGCTGTGAATAGTGTTATTTGACATGGTCAACACTTGGCTGTGAATTGTGTAATTTGACATGGTCAACACTTGGCTGTGAATAGTGTTATTTGACATGGTCAACATTTGGCTGTGAATAGTGTTATTTGACATGGTCAACACTTGGCTGTGAATTGTGTTATTTGACATGGTCAACACGTGGCTTTGAATAGTGTTATTTGACATGGTCAACACGTGGCTGTGAATAGTGTTATTTGACATGGTCAACATTTGGCTGTGAATAGTGTTATTTTACATGGTCAACACTTGGCTGTGAATTGTGTTATTTGACATGGTCAACACGTGGCTTTGAATAGTGTTATTTGACATGGTCAACACGTGGCTGTGAATAGTGTTATTTGACATGGTCAACACTTGGCTGTGAATAGAGTTATTTGACATGGTCAACACGTGGCTTTGAATAGTGTTTATTGACATGGTCAACACATGAACATTCATAATCCATAATAATGCCACAATAACCAAACATTGTTCTGCACAAGCCAGCCAAGCGACCGGTTTCACAAATCTGACTGTCAAATCAAATAACAAGATTTGATAACAATGAATCCATCATCCAACGTAGCCCACAGCTAAGGTTTACACGGCCTGCTTAGAATTACGACCATCGAAGCCCATACCTTAGACTTGCACAAGTCTCTAAGGCAATAGTTATTAGTTAAAATCATATTTTCGAGATTATATAAATAATAAGAACAATTTGTCCTTGTACTGTCCGTTTATCTAGACTTTCTGATTATAAGGATAGAATTACTATACACCCATGGACTTACCATTCATTAAAGCCTTGGAGCAAGGCTACCCATACCTTAACAAAGAGTTATGACAGCGTGTTGCTTTGGTGGTAGCTTGCAGGTCTGAAAGGAGCATCGCCCCAACAGTTACAGCTTGCCTTTGCTTCCCGAGGCTGATAAGTTAGAAGGTAACCGCGAGTTGCTCTCATTAGAGCCCGACGCCTGTCTCCCGATATTAAAATGACTAACATATGCGGTTAATAGTTCAGCGAGATAATAGCCATTCCAGCTTAATTGCCACAGGCCAGCATCAGCTTCAGGTGCATGTCATGTCGTCACTGTTTACAGTCGTCATGGATCTCATACCAATTTGTACGACTAAAATAGCAAGTCTCCCGCACCATTGCAAAACATAAACATGCATTTCAACATACATCATTGATTTTTCACACTAAAGTGTTGCGTTATCGGTATAGAAAATGGTTTAAAGATACGCCACGTTAGCATGGCCTTCATCCTTCATGATTCAGAGTTAAACGCCCAATTACGTATTGGCATACAACGTCGTTGTATATGCTGACTAAAGCTGATACGGAGGTGGGATCCTACATACGGAAATGCCTATTGCGCCGTTGTAATGAGCCCCCTTAACGGAATGTGCAGGATGCGCCATCGGTTGACTTTTGCTCCTGTTCCTAATGTTGAGGATATTGATGAAGATAGATATTGAGCACTGCCGTAACTGCGGAACTGCTGCACGATCACACATCAATTCATTAAGTCGTCTTCTGCTATCAAATTTAGTGGATTTCCTGTCACAATTCATGGAGTAAAAACTTGGATTGATCGATGGTGGCGTTTTTGCCCAATAAGGGCCTCGTGGAACAACGGAGGTTTGAACTCCCAACACTGCAGACATTAATAGGAAAGCGAATCCTCCTCTGTCATTCTCAGTTAATTAGCAAAAGGACTTATGGCAAGGAGAGCACAAGAATAACAGCTCCTGTTAAGGACTGCAAGTCCCAAGCAACACCTTAACACCACACACTTTGATGAATGCATTTAAAAAATGATCCACAAGCAGTGTTTATATTAAAAACAGCTGTTGGGGCATTTAAAAGTTACATAAAGGCACAAAAGTGTATTATTCTAGGATTTCCGTCGGGGAAAAAATCTATACGGGCATTATTTTCCTAATCTTTATTCAGTTTTACTCTGATGAAAACTTTATGAAGGTTAATGGAAAGATTACGTTGATTATTGTTGGAGTTTGGGTAAGATTTAGTGCGTCACGTCGAGTTCTCGGTATGTTTATAAAAGGCCGGGATTTAAGTTTTGAATAAAATGCCATATGCTAAAGCCAATATCGATAATTGAAGCGAAGCACTGTATTTACTCCGCGCCTGATTGGTTGATATACAAGTACATAGTATATTGAAACTCTGTTCTCAGTTCCGGGTTATTGCATGGTCGGGAGAAATGTCCTCTGCATGCTTATGTAAGAGTTCCCAAAAGTACTTGCGCAGAGGCAAAGGTATTCGGCCTTTTGTGGGGTGTAAACACATGCAGGTTGACATGAATATTGATCTATTGGGTTCCTTTTCGAGTGAATGAGTTGAGTTTAACGCCGCTTTAAAATGCATTTCAGTTGTATCACTGCCAATGATGATGCAGGTGTAAGACGTTACCAGTTTTGTGAAACCCACGAGCTCGGGTATGGTGTTGACAAACCTCGAAACCTCGAACCAAGTGATCATAGGTAGCTGGTATATCTGCGTATCGAATTACGTCGCTTTTGAAGACTGGGCCACGTGGGCCTCTTCTTTTCGAGAGTTCTTAGCGAACTTGATTACGTGACCGTTAGGATATATGCATTCGACAACATTGCCGCCTGTGAATAATACAGCCGTAATACAGGTTAAATTAGTGCTTCATAGCACCATCAAAGATTAACGGTGGCACATGGTCACAAATCAGGTGGCGTTAAGCAATGTTGGTTGCGGAGAGTCCTTGGATGAGTCGCCGTGTTCGGCAGCTTGGTTCCTGAGAGTTTCTTAGGCTTCGGTCCTGCCCCACATGTAGCACATGTTGTGTCTCCTTGGGAAAATGACTTGGTTAGAAATCTGCCTCTGTTCACCCAGCAGTGAATCGGTCCCCGGTATGAGAGATGGCAATTAATGAGTAGGTGAAGCAATAGAGAATACCTCACGAGGAACATGGCGGCACCTTGGACAACTAAACCACCTGTGCTCGCTACCAGTAAGTGAAGAAACAGAGAATACCTCACGAGAACCATGGGATCACGAATTATTGTTTCCCTGATTCCCCAAGGAAATATTGTTTAGCACCGCAGCGAGCAACATTCCAGTTATATCACAGAAGCCAGTAGATAATCGAGCAAGGTCCGGAAAACCAGTGATTGAAAATATGTGCATCGATCAGCGCCATCGAGGCGTTATGGCACGTCGTCATCCAAATCACCGATCCGGTCCCCTTCGTCAGGACAACAATAGTGCTAGGGCCTGTTCTATCCCGGATCCGGACAGAACCCTTGTTGAATGAGTGTATTTTCAACACAGACAAACAACAAGTCGTAATTTCGAGTTTCAAAGAGAATGTTCTGTCTAATCTTAGACAACCTCATTCTAAACTACGTCATCATATTAACACATCACAATGTTTGCGTGAAGCCACAATTATGTTGAACGAAAACACAAGGACACTCATGGTGAAAAAAAATGATACAAACATGTTTTCTTCCATTCATTTCTTTAAATGCCGAAAAGTAATCATTTAAAGGATTTATTAAATGTCAAGAGAAAAAGAAGGTTATTCTTGAAGAAAAAGATAAGCATCTCCTCAAATAGAAAGCAGTAATTTCAAATTATTCCTGTCCATCAAGGTTTAGTGCAAAATATGTTTTTATTAACATCAAACCATAGATATAACGGGAACAGAAATAAAATCATATCCGTCCTTTAATCTCAATATCCAGCGAACTCAACGGTAAAAGCGATGCACAATAGTTTAACCAGCACTAAAATCAATATCTAATGCAGTGCACAAGCCTCTGTCGGTCTTCGGTAGAAATGCTCCGTGTGTCTAGGAAATGTAATCGCCACCCTCATACTGTTTCCCAACTCACAGATCCAGAGAAGACTGCTATAGACAACGCTTTGACTGAAATAGCTTCCAGTATAATAACATTGCCAGCATGGGCACACATCATTGAGTACACTAGCAGATATGTGATAAACAACGATACCTCCCACTCGTCGTAAACGGTAGTAACGTTACAGGTGGGCCCTTTCACAGACGCCTAGTAGTGTACAATCATGTCATGTTAATGTAGGTGGGAGCTGTTTCTCGTTGACCTATGTATGAAAGAGGGAGGGGGGAAGAGAGAGAGAGAGAGAGAGAGAGAGAGAGAGAGAGAGAGAGAGAGAGATACAGAGAGAGAGAGAGAGAGAATGTTAAACACCATGCTTCTGAAATGTCGATTCAATTATGTTACAAATACCAAGATTTCCATGAATGTCGATCACCCAGCCAATCTAAATACCCATAAGACAAATCTACTCATTGTCAATGAGTTTTACCTCACAAAGCCACAACATCAGGTATAAGACTTACATGTACATATACAACGGCGTCCCTACGCGAGTACCCTTGCTTCCTGGTGGTATTATGTCAACGATGTAAGGACCCCGATCCTGACACGTGATCTGTGCCCTGCAATATGCATGCTCTCGTAAAACAGGCGCTACATGATTAACCCACCTCACTAGGGTTCAAAACTCTTGAAATGGCAAAGTAGGCGCTCCAGATATATACGCATTATGATTATATTTGCAACGAATGAACCCTGTATCGCAAAAGGCCGGCGTTACGTACTTTTGGAAGCGTTCGGGCGTAAATAGATCTATAAAACCTTTAATATATGTACCACTCATAGATAAAACAAAGCGTGCTTTTTTGCATGTTCCCAAAATATGTATTAAGATTATCTAGCGGCGAAAGTGCGTTTCTCTGGGTAAATCTGCTGAGACCATTTTACAGTTTCTTTCCACGCGTGTGCAATTTATCGGAGTCAGCTTCGTGCACGAATATCGCACTGTGTCAGGAAAAACTACGTAGTTTATGCGTTGTAGTCAGACATTTTCTCCGAATTTACTCACGCAAATGTTATAGACTCAATCTATTTCTGACAGAAGAAATATGATGAGAGGTCCTTGTAGTTGACATTGTTCTTGGGAGATGCTGGTTTCGGCGACACACGCAGTAGATAGTGCGTTCGCTTATCACTATGAAGGGCGGGTTTAGTTCCACGCTTGTTCATCATCCTGCATCTTGATTGGCGTTAAATCTGAAATATGATCAGGGTCGTTTTGGGCTCCTGGAAATGGCTTACTTATAAACATTGAAATACTCTTTTGTACATGTAAGTTATGTGACTTGACCATTTGCAATTTTTCGACTGAGGATATAATCAAGTAGAGCTTTTAACTAAACATTTGTAAAAGAAAAAGCAGACCAATGGTATATTTTTACTTTGTTACCTGAGAATTCCCTTAGAAAAGACATGGGTCAAATTCTTGATCTTGCTCGTTTCGACACATTTTAGCATTACATTTGATCGAGACATATACAGGAGCATATATGATTACTACAATAACACTTTCACCCAGTAAACTCACCCAGATCGTGCAGGCAAACCAGGGTTCTCATCACACCTCGACCAAAACTAGAAACAATGTCAATTGTATCCAAAGATCCAACATTGTAACAAGAAATTTGCTTTGAGTGACGATGTAGGGCCATTTTATTGATTAATGTGTGTTGAGTGTATATTTGTATGTGTGTGTCCTCCCATAGAGCTTACCTTCCTGGTTGTCTATATATATAACAGAATGTAAAGCCAGAAATAGTTAGATTAAAAGCCACGTGAAGCCAAGAGCTATTGCAGTAGAACCAGGACTTTCGTGAACTCCTTCCATCCCATTCCGACACTTTGTGGAGCTATCGCCAGCCGCTAGAGCATGATGAGAGATTTCCTGCGAACGAGACATATGCTAGACATCGGCGATATCGATCAGCGATTGGAGATGATCGGCTTTAGAGTTTATCTCCCAGTGTAAACTCCACATACCGTTTCTGTCCATAATCTTGAGTAAATATGGCTACTGGGGAATTTATTGTGATATCAATCTCTCAGACAAACATCACTTAGCACAGGTGTTGATATCGGTAACATAGTGATCGCGTTGTTCGCGAATTTCTGGAAGATTTTGTGTACTATCATACAGAAATTATATACTTTTTCATGAATAACCCTGTGTTTTAGAATATAAAACATACCATGGCGTCTTTCTGTTCCGATATATAAATTGATAAGTTAAGATTCGATAGTAATGTTCCCGGGATATTATATTCTGTTCTGTAGCTGTTTGTTGTCGATCATAACCTGGGCGAATCTGGGATTCGAGCCTACGTTTAGCGGATCAATTATATCGGGGGTGCCCAACTCTGCCAAGTGTCTAAGTCTACTGGATCGCTCCATCCCTCCGCCACCGCATAAACCCAAATATTGATTACTCATTAACGTTAAATTAACTTATTTTGCTAATGAAATTGTCAATTCTACATGAACCCATTTCAAGACGGTGAATTATGTTGGGAGAATATCTTGACGGAAACAAGATTTGAAAATGTATCTAACTAACACCCATAATTCTCGCCTGTCCGTCTTGTGAGACACACTACCAGGCTTTATCAGTTCAAAGATGGGCGCCGAGCACGTCTCCCTCGTCTATTGACATACCCACAGATCATGTAATAACCAAAGACTCAGCGGTATACTGGATGCATTCAACTCGTTATATGTGTAAGGACCTTACAAAAGACGCAGTTGACTTTTTAAACAACTCTTCAAATTGTGTATAGCGAGAGAGTTTGACAAATACAAAATGTCATTCCCGTTCTAGCATTATTACTTCTGTAGGTTATCCTTATACTCGTGCTCCATGAAGATCCGGTTAGAATTGGTCTTCAACAAGAGGCGACTAACGGGATTGGAAGGTCGGGCCCGCTAACTTCGTTGATGCATGTCATCGTATCCCAGTTGCGTAGATCGATGCTCATTATGTCAATCACTCTATTGACTAGTCCAGACTCAATTATTTACAGACCATCGCCGCATAGCTTGACTAGTGCTGATTGCAGCGCTTAATAAAACAAACCAATTGTAATGGTCCGGTAGACGGCGTTTCATTAAGTATATGGATGTGTCTTCATACAACAAACAACAACAATAAACATTATATTCAGTCATTTGTTATCAAATTCACAGGTATAAATCGTCTTGTGGAGGTTCTTTTCGATTCCAAAGCCAAAGTCATTTTTCTCTCTTTATGTGATTCTTACACTGCCAAATCTCCGTTAAAAGATGCCGTTGGAAATGTGATTGAAGAATAGTTCCATGCAGAATGGAATTGGTGACACGCAATAGCTGATTGATTGATCATTAAACGTTTTACAGGTGTTCGGGCAACAAGGCCCATTTACACCTTGCCCATAATAAAAGTTCGCTAAGTACCTAGATATTTTAAAAAAGTATTAAAACTACCACACGCTTTAATATAAGCAAGAATGGCATTCTGGACTTCATGACGAACGATATTCCTAGAACATAACAGCTGAGCCAATGAAATGTCAATATTGAGAACTGTGAGAAGGGAATATTTCATCTGATAAAATATGTTAGAGTGCATGTGTTGAGTTACACGCCGCTTTGAACAGTGTTTGAGCTATATATGAAAGCGTGCCAGCTTGGGGTGAAGGAAAGCCCAGATTATGATACAGACACCGGTGGATGCTGAAAAACCAAGAACCATGTTAGAGCTCCTCGGATCCTGACACGTCCAGAAGATGCAATAGGCGACTGTGAACATTATATTCACATGAATAAATTATATGAATTGCCTGGCATTTAGATAGAGATTTGCGGAATGGTATAAAGTGTGAGCTATCATCATCAATAAACTTCCATACAACATTACATTGTCACCATCACTAGTTTATAGTGATTCATAAACACAGTGCTTAAACTGACGCTGTTTTCAGCAGACATTTCTTATGATTATAGAGACGTTTTATTTGCTTTTATTAATATTCCCTCTTGAAGTGTAAATCAATTCTAATTATTTAATTGATATTTTTATTTTTGTGTTATTAGTATTCAGATCGTGAGCCCCTAAACTCCCGATGACCCCCTTTCGTTTACCATCCTTAGTTATGTAACAAACACAGTTAAGAAAGTTCCTTTACTCTCCTCCAGCATAATACCTTCAATTCTTCAGCTAGATCTCTCCCTGACAGTAGTTCACCTATGTCCTTTTGGTGAATGAAGGTCACAGTCGGATCTTAGATGGAAACTCAACATCCTTCACATAAAAAAGTTCTTAATGGGCTTGTGGTGTATATTTAAATTCACAGACGGTCTCTCGCCCCTGTATTAGGTCCTGCTACGGGGGAAATCATTTCTCGTAAGCAATATTTCACAGTAATTGTAACAAAAGACAAAGCCGACCTTCCTTGGACTATTATACACGCAATGCAGATAGCACAGTTAGCAGGCAGAATACTCTTTCGGTTTTTTTCAGTTTCTGTTTTCAATCTCAGGCGTGGGCTATTGCACGAGTTAAGCTGCGTAGGTCGTTTAAGTAAATCTGTCAGATCAAAGACATCATTATCGAGTTTTCTTAATTCATCAAATCTTCCGCATCTTAATAAATCTTCTACTAAATCTTTGCCATTGCATCTTTATAACGTGTGAATGATAGCATTGCGTGACGCTCCACTTTCAGTCGAATACATCGTAGGATGGTTGCCGTTGGACACCAGACAAGATCGCATTAATATTTACCAAACTATTAATGTGTAGTATATAGATAAAGCGGCATTGGTAAGATATTAATGAAGACAATGTACTCTAGTAGGTATTTCAGCATTGTTATTAGCATTTAGCATTATGATTTTTAAAATCAGAATGACACCACACACGATTGCAATAATTTCCTCTTAATCTAAAGTTAACATTAGCTGTCGTGAAAAGGTGGCGCGTCAGTTTTAATGGTGTTGACAAGCTAACAGTGTCAGCATGACAGCACCAACGTTGGTACGTCATCTGCTGTGACGTCATTAAATATGACGTCACTAATTATTGCAGTATCACGACGACAATAATGACATTAACGTATCACTAGTGGTTTATGACGTGTAACATACCAATAACTGCTGACCAAAATGTACAACATTCGGCCATATTTGACAGATAAGGTCCAAGTCATATGGAATTAAAGACAATAACAATGAAACGCATCGATGTGTCTGTACGTTAACAATGCTGTAGGGTGCTAGGTTCCATGTACTGGTGTATATTGAACCATTACACATGGAGAATAAATACAACCATTATATAAATATGTATAATATTTTTATTACAAATTTTCTTGTTTTATCCTGACTACGTCTTGTGCCACCTCAGTGTCTAACCTCTGTTTAGATCAGGTGTTTGGGTTTTTTTATTTAAGAGGAACATCCTCACTGATTTAATGACGAATCTGTCTTGAGAGCATTTCCTTAACAAACAATGCCCAAGAATGGGAACCCCATATCACTATCAAAGAACCGTTACGAAATGACCAATCGAGAAGACATCTTGATTTGCTTAATGCCTCATATCCTGTCCTAGTGTGAAAGGCGCCAACTGATATTCCGTTCACCTTTGGACAGACCTGCCTCGATTGATATAGTGATTTCACCTCACGCCGCTTTCTGCCGCCGGGCAGCAAGTGCGTCATGTATTATTTACTAATCTCTTCCATTTTCTAGTCACATTAACCCTAAGGCAGGGAAGCAAGTTTTACTTAGTCAATTCCTGTCCCCTCTATTAAGCCTTAGTGCTCAGTCTTAGACGTCCATCACAATTGTCAAATAAATGTAGGCACTGATTAACCATGCGTTTGGTTTGTGGGCAGTATTTCTTGCCTGTTAATGTAACTAATAGGGTCTAATAGTGCCTACTGTGCCATTGACAGCTAAATGGTAGCTATTAGCGGTGCGGAGTTGCGTCCCTTAACCGTGTTGTGATCCGATGATCGCGAGCATGAATCTGAAACTGGCTTTTATTTTTCGATGCTATGATAAGCCTTGTGTTTTCAGGATAGGATTTGCTAACCTCGGGTGTCATCACTGATTGTCAATGACCCATTCACTGACGATGTTGGCCCCCATACTCACTGGCACGCACTTGTACTTACTTTAATGGTTTCGACCGCCTCCGTGGTCTAGTGGTAAAGCGTCCGCCCGGTAGGTTCGAGGTTCGATCCCCGGCCGCATCATACCAAAAGATGTTAAAAGATGGTACTTGTTGTTACCCTGTCTGGCGCTCGGCATTACGGGACTAAAACAAGGATTGGTCGGCTCGGAGTCAGTATACTGTGTCTGAGTGGGGTATTCATGGTAAACTGCGGCATGGTATCTCAGTTGGCTAGCACTTTAAATCAGTCTTGACCAGTACAAGCAGCCACACACACAGACACACACCTGCATGTACGTCGCTATATAAGTGCGACAATCTTGAACGCGACGTTAAACTCCATTTCACCTTACTTCAATGGATCGGAGGGTCATGCTTGTTGACTTGGTTGACACCATGGCGTTGTTTCCTGACGAAGCGGATCATTGCTCATGATCCCGTTCTCTGGATTGTCTGGTTCGCACTCGATTGTTTACGGACCTAAGTCGATCAAGTATTTGTTGTAGTCGATTGCCTCCATGATTTACTAAAATTTACATCCATGTTTATTTGATGGGGACTGACAAATGAAACAAACAAGAAATAGATATTCGATGATGATGTATTTGATACTGGTATCATATGCGATATTACATGCATCACACCAATGATTATCTCCCAAAGGGCGACTGTTTTCAGCCCTGTAACGTTTTTTGAAATATGTAAAATCGATCCTGTGGGCCCAAAACGGTCCTTTGCCCACCTAACTTGTTATGCCATTGAAAAAGTTTAAAAACGTATAGTTAGTATTTGTATAAAGCCTCATTTGGTTTAGAAATGTCATTAATATCTCTATTTTTTAAAACTGTTTTGCAAAACTAAAATGCAGTTCCCATCAGTTAAGAATTAAAAGCGGAAGATACTGCAAGCAACCAAGATGTGAGAGGGAATGTTAACTTAGTACCATTTTATCTGAGTTTGATACAACGTCGCTTTAAAATTACGGATACTGGCACGGAAAAGGGACACAACTCTCACGTTGAATAAACATTATTGTGTCGTAACACCTATGAGCAACATGGTCAGTGGCATTGGTCCTAACCATTATTTAATGAAACACCGATTTCCATTCCTTCAAGGCTATGTTGGTATATATATCAACAGTATGTCATGTAAATGAAATTTACGCACGGCTAAAAGTGTAGCCTAAGGGAGATAACTCTGTTTTTTTGTAAAGGTAGGGTATAGCCACATGCCCGTGTTTCGTCTTAAGTGTGATGACTAGACAATATGGTGCCATGCCTTCAGGGGAGCAAAGTGATGATGCACCGTTTGAGCTAATCGGACATTCTTGTCGTGGCATATCCATGCAATATATGATCTCACCAAATCTGTGTCCTACCCATAGCAGTAGATCTATGAGGTGAAGTCTGCTGATCGGATTTGTGCCTTAAATGTCTCATCACTTGAAGAAGAAGGAAACAGACAAACTGATTCTACTCCCCTGATACATGGCGTGCTTTAGTGGAGATATTTAGGTAGCTCAACCAAGCGATATTACATGTGAACGCACCTGATACCTTATCTTCATGATGCATCTCTCGCTCAATCTTTTGTAAAGGGATGCTTCTATACAAACCTGTTTAGTTTCTACATAAGACACAACGTCGCTCAAAATTCCCTGTCTGTAAAATATGTACAGTGTATATCACACCATATACACTGACGACTTTACCTCACCGGCATAATTTTCCCCGTTATCTAAAATGTCTTCATCAGTGTGGCAAGCGGACCGTAAACACAACCTGAGTTATCCCCCTTACATATCAATCGGCTTTGCACGGTAAAGTTCGCTCAACTGCATTTGATAGGTGTTTAGTTTCGAGTACAATAATATAATTTTATTCATATTCGTAAGAAGTTTGGCTATTCCCAGGGATTTATGAAATTTCTAGGTTATCTGTCAGCAAGGTACATGGGGAAAATGTATATTCAGTAACCAATCAGAAACGAGTATTTAATGCAAGGCAAATTCAGTGGGTCTCACACTCAGTGTTGAGAAGTGTGTATTCTACTCAGTAG